>NC_136415.1:283300178-283545178 GCF_051521515.1 Lactuca serriola
ACCTTTATACTTAGCTCTTCTATACCACCAAGTACCAAGAAAATATCTTTAATTCTCTTATGATAATTTAGAATTCCCTTGAATACGATTCGATGACTCTCTCATGGATTGTCCTGATAACGACTCATCATGCTCAAAGCATATGAGACTTCAGGCCTAGTATATAGCATGATGTACATAATTGATCCAATATAAGAAAAATATGCGACTCGTCTCGTATATAGCATCTGAGACTTCAGGCCTAGTATATAGCATGATGTACATAATTCATTCAAGATCTTATTAAAGTGTGTACTTTGGCTTAGTCCAAATAATTTCTTGGATCTATCCATAGAGATCATTATACCTAGTATGTATGAAGCATATCCTATGTCCTTCATAGCAAAACATTTCCCAAGCCAAGCTTTTACACTTTGCAGTGCTAAGATATTGTTTCCTATGAGTAGTATGTCATTGATATACAATACAAGGAAGACTATAGTTCTCCTACTAGCTCTAACATATGTGTGTTGGATCTATATGCTTAAGTGTTATTATTGAATGATTTTATGCTAATATCATATTATCGTATAGGGTCACACCTTAATCAAGTTGGCATTTATTGAATATTTATTTGTAATATGATTATTAATAAATATATTCAACTCTTGTATTTAATTAAGAAATTATTATTTATGAAAATAATATTGTCTACGAGAGAAAAACAACTAGAAACTTATAAAGTATGATTTATATGTTTTGTACATCTTTTTGGACCTTTTGTAGTCCAATTATATAAAGGAGTAGATGTCACCCATGTCTTGACCATTTGAGGTGAAAGTCGGAGGTTCTCACATAAGGGGAAAGGCTGCTTGTGAAGCAACCTATTACACCTTCATGACTATTCCTTTAAGCCATGCATTCATTTATGATAGATATGGTCCTTGATACTTTCATGATGCTATATAAAGAGAAGAATAACTAGTTAGTATGTTGCTTATTCCTTCTCTTTTTCTCTCTAGTAGAACTGTGAATAAATATCCTCTCTCCCTCTTGCTTTTATTTTGAAGCTAGTTGCAAGTGTTGGTGCTTAGAAGTTCTTTTCATTTAGTGATTAATTGTGTTTAACACTTAAAGGCGTAATAAGTTACTTATACAAGAAGAAAACTAGCATTCTGTTTTGCATTACTCTTGATGGTAGACACTTATAGAGAATATCAGGCTTTTTGTTCTTTGTTATCTTCGTCAACTTCCTAATTCCAAGAGGGATCAATGGCTCCAAATCTTGTCTTCTTAATATCATATTTATTTTTTATAATCTTTCTAGTTCATGTAATTGGATCCTCTTAGTGGTTTTGTTTAAATGGTCATAAATACTTTCGTTTGCCGTATAAAATTGTTTGATAAAAAATATCATTTTTTTGTTTCCCAAAACTCATCAATGCTATAAAAGCCTCTTTTACATGTTATAAAGATTTATTATCACATTTGATAACCTTTGGTTTTGAAATATATGTTTGGTATGCATTTTGGAAAAGAAAACAACAAATATATTTTCTTTGACAACTCGTATTTTTATAGTTAGTATTTTTTATGCAGCGAATATTTTTATGCATTTGGTTGTATAAAGTTCTCTTAGAAAAAAAAAGTTTTTTTTTTTTTTTTTTTTTTTTTTTTTTTTTTTTTGTATATTTCATATGATGTGTTTGTATATAAACAAGTCATTTGGACCATTGTGTTGTAGTTAATTTGTATTTGTTTATTCATAAGGTGTAATAGATAAATATGTAGTTTTTTATTTGTATATTTTGTATGTAATAAATTAGTTCCGCTAGTTTGATTCTTTTAACCAAATCTACAAGTTGAATAAATGAAAACCTTTGAATATTTTCTATCTTAACCACTTGAGACTATAATCCCAACCTTCATCTTCTACTCATAGTTTTGGGCTTAATTGTGGTCTTAATAGTTTAAATGTCCTGACCTCTACAACACATGGTGCCTTGATGTTCTTTTTGCAAGCAAGAACTATCTCAGAAAATGCGAGCTTTAAGCCCTTCTAGAAGTGTCCCATAATCCCTCTAGGAAAGACTTAATAGTTGTTATAGTGCCTCACAAAAATTATTGCTAGAAAATGACTTGGTTTATGTACTTTTGGCGCATGCTTGTAATGTTTATTTTTATGTTATTGTATGTTATGTTATGTGTATGAAAATGGTTTTTCCATTTTAAATTAACATCACTTGGAGTTTGAGAAATAAATATTTAAATTATAACGTACAACGTTTATAAATGAGTTTTTAATATGTTTAAATTTGAGTTTTTATTTTTTTTAAATGGTTTTTACTGTAAAAATCTTAATAGTCAACTTTATTTAAAATGTAGTTTAAAGTAAATCGTAACTCCATGTTTTATAGTTAATAAGATTTTTATTAAAAAGACTAAAATCTGGTTTATAGTGTTATAACATGATACTATAATACCAAGTATTATTTCTACGTTAAAACTTTATATATGATATTAGTTTTTAACATTTAAAACGTTATGTTGATATTATGTTTTGTGCATGCAAAATGTCATTTAGAACTTAATTATCATCATATGGTTTCAATTTATCAAAATATGCTTTTTTAACATAATATGTATAAAATGAGTTTATAAAATAAAATGAGTTTTATTCTACAAATTTGTAAGCTCATAAGATTTTGATTGTTAAAAGGATATTTGAAATCAAGTATTTAAAACTCATTCAGAGAACTTCAAGTCGTAGTTATAAATTGAAGTTATATTAAAAGACTATAATCAGTCTTAAAACGCTTTATGACTAAACCTTGAATATAATATATTAGTTTATAATTGATCACAGATAAAGGTCAATAAAATGAAGTTTTATTTAGAACCACAATAACCTTATATATGAATTATGTTTTCATAAAAGGATATCATGAATTGTTGGATATATGCAATTTTCATGAGACCATGTTTTTCCAAAAGTAGATTCTAAAACATAAGACAAAACTTTTTCTTAAATATGCAAGTCAATTCCGTCCTTTTCTAGAATATTCGCACGTCATTTATACGATCTTTGTGGCACACTGTTACTTGGTCGCTTGGATTTTGTTTTATGATGTTCGAGGTAATTTTTGTACTTTCTATTGTTAGATGGGTCACCTAGTTAGTAGTTAGTTACAATGCTACAAGTTTTTCAAGTAGAGAAACTTGATCGGGAATCTTGTGTGATAAAGTTCACCTAAGCATGAGAGGCCCGATGCATAGATGGGATAAAAAATACCATGTTAAAAAATAGTTGTTTAGGATCCCATTATCTAGGAATTATATTTGATGAAATTGGTAATCAATACCTACCAAGTTGGATTAAGTGAATGGGATAAAGGTCACATAACAATTTACTTGTTTTGTAACTTGGATCCAAGATTTTAACAAATTAATTTTTTGTGAAACAGTGAATGGTATTAAGTTATAAAGACATAATATTGAAAATACTAAATGAACTTTTGTTAAATTTTGTATATAACTCCTAATACTCTTATGACCCTTTACAATCTCTCTCTCTCTTGTAGAGTTTCAAGAGATTATAACATCCGACATGTATAATTTCTAATAACTTGTATGATGCCTTGAGATGCTTCCACAAGAATGAACATAAATTATATATACTGAAAGGTCCCATTCTTGAATAACCTGTGTCAACTAGTCAGTATGATCATGATCTTTGGAAAATCATTATTCTGATGATATTGATGTGTCTCACATCATACTGGGAATAATGCCCTTGAACTGCAGAGCTGTTGGATAATTTTAAAACATAAAAGATGTTTCATCAAGTAAAGCATGTATTCATTCATAACCATAAAACCTAGTTCAAATCTGTTAACTCATTGGATTAAAGGAAGTTAAAAAAGAACTTGTACTCTAAAAGACATTAACGTGAAGGGAAATGCAACATAACCCCAAGAAATCAAGAAAGGCCCAAAATGATCAGTGTTGCTTCTATTGTGGAGAAACTATACATTGAAAGAGAAACTACTCATCTTATCTCATCAAGCTAAGAAGTCTAGTACGACCAATACGTAAGGTATAAATATGATAGAACTATTTATTTTTCCACCATACATTTGAGTACTCAATTGTAACATCCCGAGATCAGGTATACCTCGTGACCCCTTGGTCTTTTGAGTATTTGGCCATTCTATTCCCTTTATGAGAAAAGGTGGTGAATGAGTATGTGGGGCGTACGCGAGTGTACGCTCAGCATACTCATATGCGTGCATTTGACTCGGAAGCCACCTAGTATGCTGGGCGTACTAGGCTCAAAGTGAAAACCCTAATTTAGGGTGAGATCCCTATTTAAAGGATGTGGTTGCCTCATTCCTGGCCATCATTCTCAGTCACCAACCGTCCTAAACCCTAGTTTTCATTCTCAGAGCTTGTGAGTGCATTAGAGAGCCCTGGGAGCATTCTTGAGTTTCTTTGGGCTGAAGAAGGAGTCTAAAAGAAGAAGGAGTGGGATTTCAGGCCTTAGATCTAGGCTTATCTTAGTGTGGAGGTTCATTTTGAGGTATAAAGCTTAGAACTTTCTCAATCTTTTGGCTTTTGCATCTTAGTAGAGTATTCTAGGGTTTTGTCCCAAAAGTTGGATACTTTATGTGATATTGTGCTCCAGAGACCATGATCCACCCCCTTTGAGTATATTCACTGATGTAGAGTCATAAAAATCCTATCTTTGATGTTTGGAACCTTTCCAGCCATGCGAAGGCTTAAAGTCCCTGACTTTATGGATTAAGAGCTATTAGAGAGTCTAGATCTGAGTTATGAGCCAAGGTCTTAACTGTTTAAGACCAAACAAGTGAGAAGGGTGAAACTGGAGCGTACGCCGGGTGTAATTCCAGTCTGCGCAACATAGGGGTCGCATATCCATGATATCTGCATGACAGCCGAGTACGCCCAGCGTAAGGAGCTGGTACACGTGGCGTACTCCCTGCCATTGACTTTTGTTGACTTTTAGGGTTTGGGTCAAATTATGGACAATTAGGGCCACTAAGGGGTAAAATGGTCTTTTGCCCTGCTGTGAGATAGTGTAGCCTACTGAGAGCCGTGATTAATTAGGGATAATTGATGTGTATGTTAGGCGGAGGCTAGACCGGTGGTTTGAGTTCGAGTTTTGCTGACTTCTTGCAAGGTGAGTCTTCTCACTATACTTTCCTTGAGTGGTACCTTGTGTGATTGAGCTGCTTATTGTGATTATTTGTGCATTTGATATTTTGCATTATGTCTTTGTGATTTATACTGAGTATTGTTATTATAAGCTTGCTGAGTTGGGACCGGAGTGTCCCACTGAGACACATTGACCGGAGGGAATTATCGAGTTATAGCCTAGAGTGGCTAATGAGTTATAGGTGGTATTTGGGGGAGCTCACTAAGCTTCATGCTTACCGTGTTATGTGTTATGTGTTTCAGGTAGTTACGATGATCGCGGGTAGTTACGATCCTGGTTTATGTGATAAACAACTTTTGACAAATAAATTTTATTAATTTTGATACTTCAGTTTTTTTTTGGAAATATGACATGTGATTTTTATGTTTAAAATGAAAAATGTGTTTTGAAAAATTTTGGTATTATAAGTTGGTATCTCAGCCTTGGTTTGAGGGATTCGGATGCACCTTTGGGTGTGTTTGGACTCAAACTGAGGAGTTGAGGAAAAACTTTCAAAAGAAATGATTTTTCAAAAACAAGAAAGAGATTTAAGAGAAAACGAGTTGGAGCGGTGTGTAGAATCAGCCAGAGCCTGAACGGTGCTTTCCCAAGATACCCTTACTTTTTTATATGAGATATTTCGAATGTTATGTTAGGGTGGCATGATAGAAATTAGGCTAGCTATTTCAGATTCTAGGGCTAGAGTTGCCTGATTTGTGATGCCTTAGCCTAGGAGTTGTTCTTGATCAGTGATATCTGCTATTTGCTCTGAGTATGTGTTGAGTTTTTAGTCAAGAGATAATCTAGGAGGAGATACCTAGATGAGCTTGATAGGAGTCTTCCAGATATAGAGTATTTGTGAATTAGAATCCTAGAAGGAGGACTTCGGGTGACTGCGGACCTGGTGTGGAGGGTAGTTTTGGGCCTGTACTACTGGAAGCACCAGATCTGCAGGCAACTAAAGTACGAATCCATAGGGTTCTAGGAGCAAGTGATAGAGTGTGAATATACTCGAGCAAGTCTCTAATGATTTTGTATTGTGTTTCAAAGACATCATGGTAGCTACACGCCACACCCCAGAGAGCAGTGGAGGTAGCGATGACGAGATTCTCATGATGATTCATGATTAGGTGGCTGCAACTATACGAGAGGCTATTCTAGAGATGTTTGGGTCTATTAAGACCACTCTGATTGAGACGTTTGATGAGCGTTATACTGCTGTTTCGGAGGCGGCAACACGGAGCAACCAGAGTTTGATGAGCGTTATACTGCTGTCGTTGCTGCCAGGCCGTAGGGGGTGACTCGTTGTTGTATCGGGAGTTCAACAACACAAAGCAACCAGAGTTTGATGGGACTCAGGATCCGATTGCTACGATGAGATGGATCTTTGACATCGAGGGTTATTTCTATACCTGTTCATGCCCAGAGCATTTGAGGTGCGGTTCGTGCTGAACCAGCTTCGCTTGGGAGCGAAGGACTGGTGGAAATTTGCGACAGCCAGCTTTACTCCTGCAGAGCATACTGTAGTGACTTGGGAGAGATTTTTGATGATGTTCCGTGATGAGTATGTTCCCCCGGTGGAGAAGGAACGGTTGGCCCAGGAGTTTCTGTCTCTCTGACAGAAGTCGGAGTCGGTAACGATGATTACTCGAATGTTTCACAAGAGGGTTTTGTTTTGCCTTGTGCATGTGTTGACTGAGCAGGCACACCTGAGCCGTTATTTGAGCATCTTGAGGAGGGATATTCGAGATTTCGGGTCGAACTTATCTTATCGGACATTTACAGAGCTTCAAGCAAATGCCAGGAGGAGGGAGATCGAGTTGGAGACCCAGGCTAGGGAGGATGCAGAGTCTCAGGGGAGAGACCGACGACTGGTGTAGTCGCAGTCGGCAGTCAAGCGGGTTAAGCCCGCTGATTCGAGATCAGGAAGCCAGAAGGGCCGCACTTGTGGAAAGTGCGGCAAGAGTCATGAAGGATCTTGCAGGGCGTGGATTTGCTACAAGTGTGGAAAGGAGGGGCATATGGCGAAGTATTTCCCCAAGGGATTTGCGTTCTGCTTTCACTACAATCAGACTGGCCATCAGAAGGAAGAGGGCCCTCAGCTTGTTTAGGGATCAGCTCAGGTTTCTGCTCCTGCTGCTTTGCGTGATGCTGATGTTCGACCGAGGCTCCAAAGGTTCGTGCAATAGTTTTTCAGTTGACAGCAGAGGAGGTCCGCGCAGCACCTGATGTCACGGCTGGTATGTATTTCTTTTATAAGATTTATTGTGCTTATTCTGTTCTATATCCAGGTACATTTTTTTGAACTCTGTACCTGCTTTAGTGTTATTTGATTTGGGTGCGTGTCGATCCTTCATGTCTTTAGCTTTTAGTCATCACATCAGTATCCGACGCGAGGAGTTGAGTCGACCTTTGAGGGTTTCTATAGCCGATGAGCATGCGGTTTTTGCTACGAATGTGTTCTGGGGATGTGTGCTGGAGATTTTTGGTGTTGAGTTTCCGATTGACCTGGTACTTATTGTGATGGGTGATGTATGTGTCATTATGGGCACAAATTGGTTGAGCCGTTTTAGAGCAGTGATCGATTGCGAGCATCAGTTGGTGACTATACGAGACCACAGTGGGGGAGCGCTTACTGTGTATGGCGAGGGTACTAGATCCGGGTCAGCCTTCTACTCTGCTACCAAGGCAAGGCAGGGTTTACAGCGAGGATGTAAGGGTTTCTTGGCGTACGTGATGGATAAGCGAATTGTTTCAGAGGGGCTGAGTTCTATTTCTGAGGTTCCGATAGTGTGCGAGTTTCCTGATGTTTTTCCCGAGGAGTTACCAGGTGTGCCTCCTGAGAGGCAAGTGTAGTTTCGAAATGATTTAGTTCTGGGAGCGGCGCCAATCGCCAAGGCACCTTATTGCCTTGCACCGCCAGAGATGCAGGAGTTATCCTCAGAGCTTTAGGAGCTACTGGGGAAGGGATTTATTCAACCAAGTAGCTTGCCATGGGGAGCGTTGATCCTTTTTGTCAGGAAAAAGGATGGTTTACACCGTATATGCATTTTTTACCGGGAGTTGAACAAGCTAACGGTTAAGAACTGTTATCCACTTCCGAGGATCGACGATTTGTTCGATCAGTTGTAGGGGGCATCTTGGTTTTCCAAGATTGATTTGAGATCTGGGTATAACCAGATGAGAGTATGAGAGGAGGATATTCATAAGATGTCTTTCAGGACTCGTTATGGGCATTACGAGTGTGTGGTGATGCCTTTCGGGATCACCAACGCACCGACAGTGTTCATGGATCTCATGAACCGGGTGTGCAGGCCTATGTTTGACTGGTCGGTGATCGTGTTTATCGAGGATATCTTGGTATATTTGAGGTCTATGGAGCAACATGAGGAGCATATGTGTGAGGTCATTGGGGTATTGAGGTCGGAGAGGCTATATGCTAAATTCTCCATGTGTGATTTATGGTTACGAGAGGTCGAGTTCCTGGGACCTCGTTAATCAAAATGGGATTTTAGTCAATCCGGCCAAGATTGAGGCAGTAATGCAATGGGAAGTGCCGAGATCCCTATCCGAGATCAGGAGTTTTCTAGGATTGGCCAGCTACTATCAGAGATTTAACAAGGATATCTCCAAGATTGCAGTTCCTCTCACCAGATTGACCCGGAAGGGCGTTGCATTTGTTTGGGGGCCTGAGCAACAGGCATCATTCGAGATTCTTCTCCAAAGATTGTGCGAAACTCCTGTATTGGCTCTTCCATAGGGAGTGGAGGACTTCGTAGTTTTCTGTGATGCGTCCATTTTGGGGATGGGTGTAGTCTTGATGCAGAGGGGTCATGTGATAGCATATGCGTCGAGGCAGTTGAAGCCTCCGGAGATGAGATACCCCACTCATGATTTGGAGTTAGGGGCAGTGGAGTTCGCCCTCAAGATTTGGCGCCACTATCTTTATGGTGTATGGTGTACCACATACGCAGACCATAAGAGCCTGAAGTATCTGATGGATTAGCCCAATCTGAATATAAGGAAGAGGAGATGGTTGGATGTAGTGAAAAACTACGACTGTGAGATCTTATACCACCTAGGCAAGGGTAATGTGGTAGTCGATGCCTTGAGCCGCAGAGCAGAGAGTGATCCGATCCGAAATATGTGTAAGAGGATGATAATGATGTCTCCAGTCTTAGATACCAACTGAGAGGCCCAGGTGGAGGCTATGAGGTCGGAGAACTGCATATGACCTTCAACGGGCACATTTGGGTGCCCTATACAGGTGGAGCTTGCTGTATTCTGAAGGAGGAGACGCGTAGATTGAGATTGTCGATCCACCCGGGGGCCACTAAGATGTATTTGGACTTGAAGAGAGACTATTGGTGGCCCTATATGAAGAGGGACGTGGCATGGGTTGTAGAGAGGTGTTTGACCTGTCGTCGGGTTAAGGCGGAGCACCAGCGACCGCAGGGTCCATTGCAGCCTCTGGAGATTCCCCAGTGGAAGTGGGAACAAATTTCTATGGACTTTATCACCAAGTTACCGAGAACTGCGCGTGGGGTTGAAGCGATTTGGTTGATAGTGGACCGGTTGACAAAGAGTGCTCACATCCTTGCTATCAGTGAGAGTTCTTCTGCACAGAGACTGAACGAAATTTATGTGAGGGAGGTGGTACCTCGACATGGAGTGCCGACCTCGATAGTGTCAAACCAAGACGTACGCTTTACTTCTAGGTTTTGGAAGAAATTTCATGAGGAGTTAGGTACACGGTTGCACTTCAGCACCGCATACCATCCGCAGACAGACGGGCAGAGCGAGCGGACTATTCAGACGCTTGAGGACATGCTGCGAGCATGTGTGATGGACTTCGGAGGAAGTTGGGACACTTATTTGCCCTTGGCTGAGTATTCTTACAACAACAGCCATCATTCGAGTATTGGTATGCCTCCCTTTGAGCTTCTTTATGGGAGGAGGTGTCGGACTCCCATTTGTTAGGGAGAGGTAGGACAGCAAGTGATGAGTTGCACTGAGAAAGTGCTAAAGACAACTGAGCAAATTCAGCAGATCAGATAGAGGTTGCTGACGGCCCAGAGTCGCCAGAAGAATTATGCAGACAGGCGGCGATCCGAGCTAGAGTTCCAGGTCGGGGATTTTGTACTCTTGAAGGTATCCCCATGGACAAGGGTCATCCGATTCTGGAAGCGGGGCAAGTTGGGGCCCCGGTACATCGATCCTGTCAGAGTGACCACACGAGTAGGTAGAGTAGCTTACCGGTTGGAGCTACCTGTAGAGTTGAGTCAGATTCATAACACCTTCCACGTGTCCCAGTTGAGGAAGTGTGTAGCCGATGAGATGACAGTGGTACCCCTAGAGGACATTCAAGTGGATGCGAGCCTGAATTACATCGAGAGGCCGATCACGATTTTGGATCGGAAGGTGATGGTTCTGAGGAACAAAGAGGTGTCCCTAGTTCGAGTGCAGTGGCAACATCGTAGAGGGTCCGATTCAACTTGGGAGCCGGAGTAAGAAACGCGAGAGCAATATCCCGATTTATTTTTGGAGCGTGACATTTTTTGAGTATTTAGCCATTTTAGTCCCTTTATGAGAAAAGGTGGTGAATGAGTACGCGGGGCGTACGCGAGTGTACGCTCAGCGTACTCATATGCGTGCATTTGACGCGGAAGCCACCTAGTACGTTGGGCGTACTAGGATCAAAGTGAAAACCCTAATTTAGAGTGAGATCCCTATTTAAGGGATGTAATGGCCTCATTCCTGGCCGCCATTCTCAGTCACCAACCCTCCTAAATGCTAGTTTTCGTTCATAGAGCATGTGAGTGCATTAGAGAGCCTTGGGAGCATTCTTGAGTTTCTTTGGAGCGAAGAAGGAGTCTAGAAGAAGAAGGAGTGGGATTTCAGGCCTTGGATCTGGGGTTATCTTAGTGTGAAGCTTCATTTTGAGGTATAAAGCACTGAACTTTATCACTCTTTTGGCTTTTGCATCTTAGTAGAGTATTCTAGTGTTTTGTCCCAAAAGTTGGAGACTTTATGTGATATTGTACTCCAGAGACCATGATCCACCCGCTTAATTGTGATTACAGTATGATTAACACTGTAGTATCTAATAAGGCACAAGTTTCCGCCAAGAAATGATGACTTATTGGTAAATAAAATTAATAAAAGAATATTGTTGTTAGTGAAAAGGATTTAGCTGGAAGGATTACATCCAACAATTAATAGTTCACTGTTCATGAAAGATAGTAAGGAAGGTCGTTACTTCCCAATATGGGATTACTTGGAATATAAGATCATTTGGTATTTTGTAAAAATATGATTTAGTCATAAATAGTCATAGATCGAAACAGGATTATGTGGAAATAATGAAAGCCTGATTAAGTCATAAGTGAGAGTAAGTTACAAAGGGGTGTAAGAGATAAGCAAATGTAAAATTTAAGAATATCATAAAATAACTTAGTAAGTTAAGGCATCATGCCTAGAGTTTATAGGAGATTCAATAGTCTCCTTAAATTCATAGAGATATTAAATCTTGGTATGGGATGATTAAGATCATGAGGTTTCGGAAATAAGTGGTAGAGAGTATTGTATAAGATCATGGGTGTAAAGAGCCTTATAAGGCCTTAAGAACGGGAATGATAACTTGAAATTAATTAGGAAAAATTGGTATCATTGAGAGTTATGTCACTCAATGTGAACATAGCGTGTAAGATAACATGTTTGGGATTGTAACGCAGATGCAATTCAAATGAAAGAGACATCAAAGGTTCCAGGTTATGAGAATGCATGATTAAATGGAGCGTCATGGACATACGCAAAAGATGGATTTCTAGTTTTATATTAACAATTAGTATGGTTTTCAATTGCTAAGTGACCTATAAAGATCATAATGCGAAAATTGAGGAATAAGTCTAAAGCGCTCACAGAAAGTGTTTACATTAAAGGTGAAATAGCGAGTCAAGAACTCTAAGATATGAATCAAACAAGAGACAAGCTGAAAATGTATAGATACATGTTATATGGATGGAAAGAATGACTTCTTGGTGGGAAGTACGGCCCCATGGTAGGTTACAAGTAAGGTGACTCAATCATCGTTCCAATGTAAGGAATGGTGAAAGAAATATAAACATCACAGTTAAAAGTGCTAGTATGTAGTGTACTTATGTGAGAGTTTAGACCCTAATGAGTAGTATGATAAGGATATGAGTAATAGAAAAATAGCATAAGTATAATTCTAAAGAGAATATAAATATGTTTATTCGATTACAATTGTTGTTAGTGTTATAAATATGTTATATGGACCCTAATTTAGAAAGAAATGTAATGGATGTACTATAACCACCCATTATAAGGTAAATTCATGAGAGAAGTATAGATAGTGCATGAAGATGCAAGATGATAGTGAAGTAAACTTTTATGTTATGCAAATTTGTAACACCGTGATTTTTCACCCAAATTTTTTTTATTTTAAAAATATTTATTTAACTGAATACGTTAGCGGAAATCTTGTTTTGAATTTTATAAAAACATAACCAATGTTACTTTTATTACAAAAAACATCATTCGTCAAAATTGTATCATCACTAAAATAATACTAAAACTAGTTACGCAATAGACCCCATCCTCACCAAGTCATCAGACTATGCTACTTGTACCAATGCAAGGCAAACAACAAGCAAAGAAACAAGCGTCCACAAATTCTAAGTGAGCAAATCATAAGTACAGTGTTATGGAACACACATATCTCAAATGAGTCAAACAAAACATCAATAAAACATGCATCAAAACACTCACATAGCATGCCATTGCATACATCACATATCCAACACAATTAAGCTTAATTAATATTGTTCATCTTAAGATCTTGTTCAGTTAGTTACACTTCATTTTTCGTATTTGTAACTAATTTTTTTATTACATCATTCATCACTATAATATTGTTAAATAATATTAATCTTCATTTTAATCATTTGCAATTACTTTGCTCTTATTCATCTTTGTAAGTGTTGTTGTAATACTTCCTCTTTATAGGTCTATATATTCATCAGTAACCCCAAGGTAAGTATCTCATTCACTACTAATGTGACCGACAAGACCCAATGCAATAAGTGAGGCATGACTCTCACCCGTAACATTGCCTTTGGTTTTGCTGCATTTACTACTCCGACATTGCATATACTAGTACATGCATTGTCATAAAGAATTTGTAAAAGTGGTGCAAATTCCATCAAGTTACACCTCCCGAATCACACATGGTATTTGCGCAGACGTTCCATCAATCGTCAACACCACTCTAGTCCCGATATACCAACATGCGATAGGATCATGCCCCGAATGGTTATCTACAAAAATCATTATGCATCAAATCTGGCTTAAGCTCTTATCCTATAGGTATCTTTCAACCTACAAGGCCATCATATTATCCGGATAGGATACACACCCAAGTCTTGGTTGCTACCCTTTTCCCCACTAGTGTATTACCTTTTTAATTAATTATTAATTCATCGTTTAAAGGATTACAAATATGACATCCATAAATAATCAAGCATATTAATTATCATCTCTTTCTAGCATATTACTTCCCAAGATACTTCTCATGTAAATATGACAACAAGTAAATACAAGTTAAAATTTTTTACATAACATACAAGTTCATGCATATATTATCATTATGGCTTGACAACATCACTAGCATGTTTTGTCCTAATCATCATAGACAAGTGTTTCCAAGAAAACATGGCATGCATTCATCACACAGAATCATCATAAAGCACTCTTTCTATCATGGCCCTAACACACCACTCACATCAAAAGAATAAGAATATAGCATTTAAGCATCATAAATTATCATACACATAATGGAACATAGTAACCAAAAACATATCATATAAAATAGGGGCACTTGCAACCTAAATAGCCTAAGTTCATTCCAATAAATCTAAGATATGGACTTCCATAACAAAGTAATTTAAAAATCCACAAGATTAACTCAACTTTGTAAAAAATGTGCTCTCTTCACACTTCAACTCTTGTAGAAACTAAGGTATAAAACCTTCCCTTAGCAAAATACAAATATATTAATTACTATAAGTTTTCATGAACAAATAACGACAATTTTACTACCCCAAGATGCAAATTAGTTATTAGGTCAAAATCTCATATTCCCTTAGGACACTTTACCCCCACTTAAACCTGTATAGGTTACAATTTTTTTCATATTCCAGTATATTATACTTTTATCCTTTTGGAAAGTGCTTGCACAGGTCCATACGATTTTTCTAGAATATTCTACAAATTTTACAAGACAGCATGTCCGTGCAGCTAATTTTTGACCAGTCGGTGAAAACGATGATTTTCAGCTTGGTTAGGGACAATATCATGTCTTGGAAAAAATCATGGACAAACTAGAATGAAATTTTCAACTTTGAGAATTTACGAATAACTAATCCGACTCTTGATCATTTTTGCATATTTGTTTAAAACAGGGGAAAAATGGGAATTTTTCAAAATTTCCCATCAATGAATTTTAAGGATTAATTGGAAAGTTAACCCATTAATCCATAACCAAAAGCAACTAGAAAGATGGAAACTGAGTTCACAATAGCATCAAAATGTCAAGCAGTTAAAATAACTAGTTCAACCTCAAACCATGACTCATAGTACATTGTTTTTATGGGAAAAACAATATATGTTGCAAAAAGAGAAACACAATTTAGGTTTGGGTTTTCTTCAGAATTAAGACACATTTGGTAAATCATTACTTCTTATGGTGTGGGCCAATGATCCATGATTCATTAGGGATGGGCTAAACCAATGTTACAACCCATTGATGATCCATGGGGGTTTAAACTCATGGATCCTAAGGAATATGGAAGGCCATGTACATTAGGGTTTACATGGTGTAACCCTAATCTTGCCACACTATTTAAGAAGCCCCTTAGAATCCAAAATTGACCACTAGATACACTAGTGATCCTTGGAGTTCCATAAGCCTATTTTGGTGCAAGAAATACTCTTTCAAAAGTCTCCTTTGTTCTAGGTGTGTTGTGATTCCATTTGAGGTGCAACACTTGGGGCACTAAGTTCTTAAAGGCCAAACTCAAGAAGTGCTACAAGCTACAACAAAGAGGTAACTCTATAACTCGATTCCATGTAGTTTATATCAATTGTATGCTAGTTGTAGGCTTAATGATTTGGAAACAATATTGCATGTATAATTAGAGAAAACATATATCCAAAGCATTTAGGGTTGTATGTGCACCATAGGATGTTGTAGTTACTAAAACCCTTCAGATGGATGGTAAGAAATGTTGGATTAGTGTCTAAGTCCATAACTATTTTGGTATGTACTTGACCCGATTATGAGCATGGTCCTTTTGGGTTGCCTTCACCATAGCAATATGTAGGATGATTTAAGGGGAGAAAGGTTTAAATATGATTTATTAATATATTATGAGAATAATATATTAAAGGAGAAATCATATTGTTTAATTAATATTAGTCAAGAATTAATTAAGAATTAATTTTGTGGCTAAAAGAGATTAATTAAATTTAGGGGGCTGGACTGCAATTATTGCATAATTGAGTTATTGGGCTAAGGAATGCTAAAGGAATAAGGGGTGAACGAAATTATGATGGGAGCCCATCATATTTTCGTCTATGGCCTTATCCAGAAGGTTCCATGGGCTGCTTAGAGTTTAAGCTGTCCATTTAGGGTTTTGACTGAAACCCTAACAGCCCACACAAGTATATAAAGGACCCCTTAGGCCCCAAAAACGTGGACAACTGATTCTCTAGGGTTTCTAGTCGTTTTTGGCAGCCTCCTTTCTTCCCCTCTTCATCCAAGTTGCATAAGGTGTTTGTGACTCCATTAGAGGTGCAGCACCTGAGGCACTAAGCTTTCTAAGGCCAATCCAAGCAAGGAATTGATTGTTATTGCTATATAACAATCAAAGGTAATTCTCTAAACCCTAATTCAGTTTATAATATGTTAGATCTAAGTTTATTAGTCTTGGATTCAAAGCATGTACAATAGAGAAACCTAGATCCAAGCATTAGGGTTTGTATGAGCACATAGGATTGTTCTTATGCATAAAACCCATCAGTGGTATCAGAGCCTTGATTGGTTTCAGTTGTATGTGATGCTATGTTGAATTATTTACTGAAAAACGATTTTTTGGCCTCTGCCTGACCTGACTCGGCGAGTCAGTGGATGAACTCGGCGAGTCTGTCTGACTCGGCGAGTCCAGTCCCAGACTCGGCGAGTCCAGGGGTCAGACAGAGGGAATATCGGGATTTCTTGTTGTTTTGCTGAAGGATTAATACGAAAAATGTATTTTGATGATAAAATTCGAATTTTATTATATTTGAATGATTATCCTTCATAAAACAAAAGATAATTTCAAATCTTTTGAATAATTATTTCCTTATCTGATAAATATGGATTATTTAAATTATTTGGTAATTATCTTATGTATAAAATAAGATTATGTCAAATATAGATAATTATGAAATTAATTGTTTAATTTGAATTATTTGTTGTTTGATCCCTAATTTTTTGAAAGGTTTCAAAACTTGCCCTTAAGTTTTGGAATTTAAAAGTTGATTATAAGTTTAATTTTGAAATGTTAAATTCTAAAACCCTAGTAATTTGAAATGTTCGAATCACACCCTTATGGTTTTGTTAATTAATTAAAGTGTATAATTAAAAGTGATTTAATAAACCCATAAAGTTTTTGGTTTACATTTAATTAAATTAAAAGTATAATTTACTAAGTTAAACCACCTAGTATTTTAAAAGTGTAAAATACACCCTATACTATATATAACATTAAAAGTCTAGTATTATATATGAGTAAACAATCAGTCTTACCGTTAGTAGGCCTCATTCACGAAGTTGGTCTATAAGGGGTGTTTAAGGAAATTGCCTATAAAATGGCGATTGAATGGGTATCCACTCTTACCCACCGCACTCTTGACTAGTGGAGGGTC
Source organism: Lactuca serriola (assembly GCF_051521515.1). Classification (NCBI taxonomy): domain Eukaryota; kingdom Viridiplantae; phylum Streptophyta; class Magnoliopsida; order Asterales; family Asteraceae; genus Lactuca; species Lactuca serriola. The sequence continues at coordinate 283,317,361 of NC_136415.1, forward strand.
GTTAGCCGAACGGGTAGGATAGGACAAAAACCTTCCATTATAAGTATAATGAAGTACAAAGTAACTAAATGCTTTTTCAAATTCCGAAATCATAGTTACTTTAGGAAAAATGTGAAATTGTATGCTAATCCATAGAATTACACTTCGTACCCCTGTCAAACGTTAGTGGAGCATGTGTGGTTAACATGCACACTAATTTGGGGATGACATTAGTAGCAAAGGGTGACTCGATGTTTTTCATAGATCAATGGAGCGTGTGTGGCTAACCGACACATTGATTAGGTGATAGTAGCATTGGGTGCACCACATGATTCGTATGGTTATTCACACCTTGTTTGTGATCCTCGGCATCCCAGTCACAAATAGTAGGGCATAATCGAGATTAAACATGCCATTGAAAAGTTCAATGAATCTCAAAAGATCTAGGAGTTTCAATTCATTTAAAACTTAATCTTCCTTTTCGTTTTTCATGGTGGAAATTGGTAAATCGTCATTTACCTACCTTCAAATATTTTGCAACTAGATTACGGCATCCCTTTTCTAGGTTGTAGAATATTGTGTTGGATCCTAGCTTGATGTTTCATTTGGGTGTTACATCAAGAATTCTAATCAACATAACTTGAATTTTCTCCCGTTTTGTAGATGTCTGAATCTTACAATGGTCTTCCCAAATCCTTTGGAACAAGCTTTCCAAATGAAGATGACATTCCGAGATACGATCAAGGAAATGAGAATCATGCTTCACTTCCTCCACCTCCTCCAATCGTTCGCCCTGACCCACAAGTTCATAGGCTTGAAAATTTCAAGCTCACTCAAGCCCTTTTGGCAAGTAAACACGAAGATGGGAAACCTGTGTGTGCACACGTCTTAGAGATGAAGTCACACATTGATAGGTCAAGCATGTTGGGTGTCGAGATTTCAAGCGAGTTGGCTGCTGACTGGGTTCTTCAGTCACTTCCTGAATCATATAGTGAGTTCGTTAGAGAGTACTATATGATGGATCACGACGTGACCCTCATTAATCTCACCTATTTGCTCATAGTTGTTGAATCAGCAATGATTTGGCGTGCTGGTCAAGCAAACTTGTCTGGTGAATCAAACTCCCAAACTTCAATGGACACTGGTAACATTGGAAGTGCAGAAAGAACTAAGTCTGTGATTGTCCGATGTGCTGTGCCAAAGGAGTCCATTTGCTTTTATTGCCAAGAGAAGGGGCATTGGAGACGAAGCTGCCCTAACTACCTGAGAGATCTAAGAGATGGGGGAGTCAAGACGTATGGCTCTACTTCAGGTAAAATCCATTATCCAACTCTTTTGAGTTCATATTCTAGATTCTTAATACATGATGTGATAAGATTACATTTTGATGTTTTGTAGGATCGAAGAAAAGAGAGGAAGCTTGAGGGAAGAAGTGAGCTGAATCTAATCATGAAGAAATGGATTTCGATCGCATTACTTGAAGAATGGATTCTTGAGCTACTACTTGGAGTTAGAATAGATTGTTAAGAAATATGTAATAACATAGTTTTTCAATTGCATTGCATTGTAAGGACAAATTTTTTCCGCAATAAAATGAATTTTGATTTTATCTTATTTATTTATCCTTGCGATGGCATGTATGAAAAAAATTGATGTTTGAATGTTTCTATTATTAGCAACAATGGATTTGATTCTTAATTATGTTATTTGTGGACATATCAAAAGTAAATAAGGAGAGTTTCTCATCACCCAAGTTTCAATTGGACAGAAACTTGGAATCATGCAACGTGTATTGTATGATGAATGAAAAACTTTCACATTTGGGAAATTTAGACTAATTCTTTGACAAAGTGTCAATTGAAGGACTAGGAGATCGAGTACACTAGGTCGTACGTTGATCAAGTCTACCACAAGAGTGACAAAGATATTCGTCATGATTTACTAAAGTTTAGTAAATATGGTTATACTTATAAGATTGAGTATAATTCTGAGTTAACTGAAATAGTTTCAATCAATAGCAGAACGAATAAGAAGAATCAAGAAGGTAGAAAGATAAAAGTTTCTCCATTCTCAGAAGAAGGGAGAGTACCTTTTATTGTGTTTTATGATGAAGTCTTAATGATTAAGAACCATATCTCAATTGATCCTCAGTCAATCATACTTCGTTCCAATATCAAGTCTTAGAGTCATACTCCAAGATTGTGACATTGAGTGACAAGTCTTAAGTAGGTTTATAACACTCATCAAATGTGGAATTTGGAAAAGTTTTCTTATTCTTGCACATTAGAAATTGGTAAGTTGTGATGTCTTGGATAAGACAAAGACCAACTTGGACCAATTTGTGAAGTGTTTTGTCTTGATAAGAACTACACTAACTCTTGAATATTTGCTTTGTCAAGAAATTTTTCTTGACAAGAGAATCTTATATGTCAAGGAGTCAGTGGGAGTCTTAATGGTCTTGAAAGGTTTCAAGAACAAATCAAGAATATACCTTATCGATCATCACTAGCACACGACTTGAGGTTTGCAACCTATCGTGCTGACATTATTTTGTTTCTATGCCATTCCAATTGAGTTAATTGTGTATGTGAGTTCTATGAGTTCTCATTTGAATGCATAATAGAGCCTCAGTCGATGGAAAGTACATTGATATGTAAGGACAAGTTACTAAACTACTTGGAAGACATGGTGGGCACTCGTGTTACCATAAGGCAAGAAATCAAGATTAAGAAAGTTCAGTCGATATGAGTTTGGATTTGTCGCAAACCTTGGTTTTGGCAAATTCACATGGATAGGAACTCATACACCATAAAATCTAAGTATCATAAGATTCTCTCCTTCATGAAAATGACTGTGAGGAAATGCTTTCAACAAAAGAGATTTTAAGAAGATAGCGATTGTGAAAATTGTATTCTCAAAATTCGATTATGGTTACGGCATCCCTTTCCATAGTTCGAATTATGGGATTTGGCAATTAGTTTCAACATTTGGAACTTAGTAACATAAGTTTTGCATTGTTTAAACACACATATGAGCTATCTAAGACAAAGGTGTATAAGGTTAAGAAGCCTAGATAAAGGCTTATCGAAGCATCTGGTATTACAAATATGAATTTCAGAAATTCAATAGGCATTGTTTTTCTGGAAGTTCATTTGTTTTCTGAATACATGTCAAAGCTAGTGGGAGCATAAGTGTTATGCTTATATGGTAATAATCATCATGATAGTGGGAGCATAAGTGTTATGATTGTATGATTATTATGGCAAGTATTGCAAGTTAGCAATATTAATTATAGAAAAAACAAAGATTCAATTTGCAAAGTTGAATGGGTTGAAAAGTTGTTTTGCTATAATTAAGGGAGAGAATATTATACTTCGTTTCAATATCTAAAGCTTAGGTTGAGAAATTTTAATATTTTCAGTCAAAGGATACATTGTGTGTTCTCAAAATTCGATTATGATTACGGCATCCCTCTTCATAGTTGAAATTGTGAGAACATGACACATAAAATATTATGTCAAAAGATTGGTAAAGTATCATATCTTTATGTAAGACATTATGCATTGTGTCACATATGCTTCGGGTATAGGATCGATTGCAAATGCTATAATATTTTACCATTCTAAAATTTTCTAAATGTCTAGCGCATTAAGAGGGAAAAAGGACTAGAATTGGTTTTGACTAAAATAATTAAACAACTATCAAAGGATGATCCAAAGTTCGCTGAGGATTGGTCGCTTGTGAGTAGTTGGAAGTATGGTATTGGATGGACCATATCGACATTATTATGAATAGATAAGATTCTATTAAGAATGAGTTGTCATATGGCAAATGTGGAAATGTTTCCATATTGGGAGTTGGATATTGAGATTCTATGCCTAGATTAGAAACTTTTATGCAGGAAGGATGTTCAAATGAATGTACTTTGAATGTGAGACTTCTCGTCTATGGAATTGTCTTGTAACAATGTCCGATAGAGTACTTCAAAATTTCATTAGCCAAGTCTTGTGACTTTTGTGCTATGACTTTACGAAAGGATCGTTGCATAAGATGTTAGAATCTAGCATATTCTAATAATAGCAAAGAACCTTGTGTTCTTACACTAATGATAAGGATTGGGAATTGTGAAATGAGCATCATTGAAAAGGTTTTTCAATTGATCTATTTCACAAAGTAAGGACCATAGGAAACATAGTGTGCATGCTTTATGCATGGGACAGCTATTATTGTAATTTGAGTAATAAGTTGATTTTCTGAAACAGTAAACGATAATAATAAGTAATCAATATGGTGGTTAAATAGAAGTGTTTTATTTACTCTCACAAGTTTGAGGCCATATAGGATTAAGTATTATTGTTATGTTTCAATTTGCATGTTTTGACTTCCAGAATAACTAGGTTATTCAAACATCCACAGTCGGTCATACGTTGGAAGTAAGTATGAAGGAAGACTGTCATGAATCTGTCTGTAGATTGTCTGAAGTGTTTAGACATAGCACAAGTTTGCTGCAAAGTTCATGAGTGCTTTGATAAGATTAGAGTATTGGATTAAACCCACGCTCACTTGGATCACTTCATGTTTTATCACGAGTGATTAGTGAGACGATAATATTGTATATTCTTGAAACCGAGACGTGTGAGTTGTTATTTGTTGGTCGGTTGCACATTGATAATAAGTAAACGCACCAGTAACTTGGTATTATAAAACTTATTGTTGTGTGTGATTCGATCATTAAATTCAAGCGAGCATTTGAGTCGAAGTTTATCCATTCCTTTTATCCAAAGTGGGATAAAAGCGATATCTGTGGGCCTCTCGATGATTTAGTGATGACAGCTAAGCGCTTGGCCAAGCCGGGACTAAGTTGATGTGTTCAGTTGTAGTCTGTTGTCAGTCGTCATAAATCAGAAGTCGGGAAACAGTATAGAGAGAATGATTGAAATTCATGTCTTTTGTCTATACGATATCTTGATAATGGAGGAATATATAATCCCTTATCTAGAGGACACGCTATCTGATAAGATCAGAGTTGACAGCGGCTTTTGAAAGCTACGATTGCTGATTAGGTTCTGAAGTCATACAGAAAATAGTTATTAGACTTATCCAAGTGGGAGACTGTTGGATTAGTGTCTAAGTCCATAACTATTTTGGTATGTACTTGACCCGATTATGAGCATGGTCCTTTTGGGTTGCCTTCACCATAGCAATATGTAGGATGATTTAAGGAGAGAAAGGTTTAAATATGATTTATTAATATATTATGAGAATAATATATTAAAGGAGAAATCATATTGTTTAATTAATATTAGTCAAGAATTAATTAAGAATTAATTTTGTGGCTAATAGAGATTAATTAAATTTAGGGGGCTGGACTGCAATTATTGGATAATTGAGTTATTGGGCTAAGGAATGCTAAAGGAATAAGGGGTGAACGAAATTATGATGGGAGCCCATCATATTTTCGTCTATGGCCTTATCCAGAAGGTTCCATGGGCTGCTTAGAGTTTAAGCTGTCCATTAGGGTTTTGACTGAAACCCTAGCAGCCCACACAAGTATATAAAGGACCCCTTAGGCCCCAAAAACGTGGACAACTGATTCTCTAGGGTTTCTAGTCGTTTTTGGCAGCCTCCTTTCTTCTCCTCTTCATCAAAGTTGCATAAGGTGTTTGTGACTCCATTAGAGGTGCAGAACTTGAGGCACTAAGCTTTCTAAGGCCAATCCAAGCAAGGAATTGATTGTTATTGCTATATAACAATCAAAGGTAATTCTCTAAACCCTAATTCAGTTTATAATATGTTAGATCTAAGTTTATTAGTGTTGGATTCAAAGCATGTACAACAGAGAAACCTAGATCCAAGCATTAGGGTTTGTATGAGCACATAGGATTGTTCTTATGCATAAAACCCATCAAGAAATTCATTTATACCTCTAGATGTTTGGTGAATTTACAGGAAGCAAGGAAGAAGTCTTGATCTCTATAAGGAATTATCTCCTCTCAAAAGCTCTAAAATCACCACCCCAACTTCTTGGATCTTCACCAATTCTTCAAGTAGGGTAACCACACTTAATGATTCACTTAAAAGACACTTAGAGGCTTATAATTAGAGTTTTGTGGCTGAAAAATGGTATAATTCCATAATTTTAGGTTTAATCACCGTAAATACTTGATAACTTTCATTTTAGGCCGCTAAAATGTGAGAAAATGACCCCATGACCTATATATATGATCAAGCATCATTTTCTTACACTTTGAACCCCCATAACTTAATGTTAAACAAAAGAAATGGTTAATTTAATAAATAAAGTTGAAGGAATAATATTCTCGTTAATAGTAGGGAAATTTGGGTCGTTACAATCCTCTCCTCCTTAAAAAGATTTTGTCCTCGGAATTAGATACCGATACGTACAACTTAGGGTAACAAACCTTTATGTCTTCTTTGACCATCTAGGTCACTTATGACATGTATATGTCCTTCCATTAGACTGTGGTGGGATTGACTTGCTTCACTATCTGTTGCTTGGTCCCTCTCTAACCAAGATAACCACCAACTCTCCCTGCTCATACCTCAACTCATCGACTTGTAACTTGTCTTGCAGCAAGAGACTCCTCACTTAGCTTGCCTCGTCCATCAAAATGAATATTTGTCATTGCTAAACTCCCTGACCACCTCCACAATAATGTACCCAATGACTTCTTTGAACTCTCCACCGCTTGAGACAAGGAACCTAATACTTCCTTACTTGTCACTTGCTCACCATAACACATAAATGGTGGAAATGAACCCTAAAGTCCTCTCCTCATAAAGTAGACACAATCACCTTCCCTCACTACATGATCACACCCAAAACCAAAATAGGATGTAGATACTTACTTTTTTTCATCTTGATCTTATTTAATCTTAGACAATTGATACCCGACTACTTGTATCATCTTCCTTTTAATGAATTGGACCAACGCTCCGCAAGATGTGGAACTTAATAAAATAATCCACACTCAAACAACTTGTGAAGCTATGTCATCATTTCATTCATTACCGAATGAACCAACTTAAAAGGTGCTTTGGCTTTAGATCCACACCAGAAATAAGGTCAAACTAGAGCTCTGCCTGACGTGGTGCTTATATACTCGACAAGTCATCAGGGAAAACATCACCATATTCCGTAGCAAGCTCCACATCGAAGAGACTCATCGTCTTCCATGAACTCTCAATTGCACGAGTCAGGAAGACCTGCAATTGAGTGTTATCATCATAGTAATTGTAGGAATAGACTCTAGAATTGAATTTTTCTCCTCCTCAATCATACCCTTCCTCACCAAGTGGAACACAAACACACTATTAAACATAGATAATTTTAGTCTAGTTAGCAGAAATCCAAACCATACTAACAACAAAATTGAACGACTAGATTCCAAAAGGAAATCAATGTCAAGGAAAAGTGTGGTCATCCACCGAGATTCCACTCACGTCCAATATTTTTGCTACACTGAACTAGATGTCCCGCAGTCACATTATTATCAAATGTTAAAATTAACAGACTCTGAGGTACATCAAAACAAGCACAAAAGAAAACAATGACACAAAAGGTCTAGCAAACATACAACTATTCTAATTTTATGCACTGACCACCAAGTCCTTAGGTTTCTTCATGGTTTCTCCAATCCCAAATATGTATCATGTGCTTATGATAGTATGGGCCCAACACTAACATTCACACTTATATATATATATATATATATATATATATATATATATATATATATATATATATATATATATATATATGCTTCTGGCATTACCATGAAGTCACCTTCCTCCCTTATTTAGGTTATAGATTTTAGACCTATTTTGTATTCTAAACTCCATAACCTGATAGCATCCATAGGCCATATAAAGGTTCTCTTCCTAATCAGTTGTCGACCATGATAAACTAGCAACTTGCTAAGCTTGTCGAATGCGTGCACTCAAATTATCAGTCTAAGATGATCTTCCATTTCCTCAATATGTGAAACACTATCCAAACTATGAACGCTCTGGGATAACTATGGTTGTAGGTTATAAACAATTCCCCTAACATCGAGTGATATTAACGTATACAGAATCCACGAGAAAGAAGAGAGAATGCTTTGATATCAAAAACAAATGATAGTCCTAAAGGCATATAGCAAATAACATATAACTCTCAGCACCCCCCCCCCCCCCCCCCCCCGCCTTTATGAATATAAAGCAAACTAATTGAACCAGTCTATACTGTAAGTTTGAACATCGACCTCTATATTCATTCTGTTCACAACATGGCCCTGATACCAACTTGTAACACCTTTATTTTTCACCCAAACGTTTTTTGTTTTTAAAATAATTATTTAAAAGAATACGTTAGCGGAAGTCTTATTTTGAATTTTATGAAGACATCACCAATGTTACTTTTATTACCAAAAACATCATTCATCAAAACTAAAGTTCATAAACAAATCCAAACCAAGCTCTCAAAACTAGTGTTATGAAAGCTCAACGAAATGTCCAAATGGTATCATCACTAAAATAATACTAAAAGTAGCTACCGAATAGACCCCATCCTCACCAAGTCATCAGACTATGCTACCTATACCAATACAAGGCAAAAAACAAGCAAAAAAGAACAAGCGTCAACAAATGCTAAGTGTGCTAATCGTAAGTACAGTGTTATGGAACACACATATCTTATATGAGTAAAAAACATCATGAAAACATGCATCCAAAATCTCACATATCATGACATTTCATACATCACACATCCAACACAATTAAGCTCAATTTATATTATTCATCTTTAGAGCTTTTTCACTTAGGTACACTTCATAGTTCATCTTTGTAAATAATTTTTTTATTACATCATTCATCATTATAATATTAATCTCCATTTTCATCATTTAAAATTACTTTCCTCTTATTCGTATTTGTAATTCCTGTTGTAATACTTCCTATTTATGGGTCTATATATTCATCAATAACCCCAAGGTAAGTATCCCATTCACTACTAATGTGACCGACACGACCCAATCCACTATGTGAGGAAAGAATCTCACGCGTAACATGGCCCCCGGTTTTGCTGCATTCGCTACTCCGACGATGCATATACTAGTACAAGCGTTGTCGTTAAGGACTGGTACGAGCGGTGCTAATTCCATCAAGTTACACCTCCAGAATCCCGCATGGTGCTTTAGTAGATGTTCCGTAAATTGTTAACACCACTACATTCCTGGTATACCAACATGCACCAAGACCATGCCCCGAGTGGTTGCCTAGAAAAACCATTTGGAATCGAAGTTGGCTTAAGCTCTTATCCTATAGGTATCTTTCAACCTACAAGGCCATCATATTATCCGGATAGGATACACACCTAAGTCTAGGTTGCTACCCTTTGCCCCGCTAGTGTATTCCCTTTTTAATTAATTATTAATTCATCTTTTAAAGGATTACAAATATGACATCCATAAGTAATCATGCATAATAATTATCATCTCTTTCTAACATATTGCTTTTCAAGTTACTTCTCACGTAAACAAGTAAATACAAGTTAAAACATTTTACATAACATACAAGTTCATGCATATATTATCATTATGGATTGACAACATCACTAGCATGCTTTGTCCTAATCATCATATACAACTGTTTCCAAGAAAACATGGCATGCATCCATCACATAGAATCACCACAAATCACTCTTTCTAACATGGCGCTAACACACCACTCATATCAGAAGAATAAGAATCTAGCATCAAAGCATCATAAATTATCATACACATAATGAAACGTAGTAACCAAAAACATATAACATAAAATAAGGGAAGTTTCAACCTAAATAGCCTAGGTTCATTCAATTACATCTAAGATATGGAATTCCATACCAAACTACTTTAAAAACCACAAGATTAACTCACCTTTGTTAAAAACACGTCTTCTCTAAACTTCAAATAATGTTGAAACTAAGGTATCAAACCTTCCTCTAGTGAAACACAAATATGTGAATTACTATATATTTACAAGATCAAAGAATGGCAATTTTACTACCCAACACATGCAAATTACTTATTTGGTCAAATTCTCAGATTTTAACCTACAACAGCAGCCTGCTCAAGGGAACTTTTCCCCCACTTAAACCTGTATAAGTTACATTTTTTTTCATATTAAAGTAGATTATACTTTTGTATTTACACAAAGTTCTCGCACAAGTCCATACGATTTTTCTATATTTTTCTATGAATTTTTCAAGACATCATGTCCGTACAGCTAATTTCTAACCAATTAGTCAAAAAGACGATTTTCACCTTGGTTAGGGACAATATCAGATCTTGAAAAAAATCATGGATAAACTAGACATAAAATTCCAACATTGAGAGTCTACGGATCACAAATCCGACTCTTGACGATTTTTCAATATTTTATTCAAAACACGGAAAGAATGGGATTTTTTCCGAATTTCCTAGTAATGAATTTTAAGGATTAATTGACAAATTAACCCACTAATCCATAACCAAAATTAATTAGAAATATGGAAATTGAGTTCTTAACAGTAGGAAAATGTCAAGAAGTTAAAATAACAAGTTCAACCTCCAACCATGACTCAAAGTACATTGCTTTTATTGGAAAAACAATGTATGTTGCAAAAAGAGAAAACACAATTCCGGCTAGGGTTTTCTTCATGATTAAGACACATAAAAAGATACTTAGGGAATGTTTTGAAGACCTTTTGGATGATTCATGACCAAGTATTTTTACAGAAAAATAATCACTATAATTGAGATAGAAATCAACATGAGTTCTTGCAACAAACTAGAAGGTAATGATTCCAAAACTCTGAGCAACTCATGGACTTGATTAATAACACTTTTGAGAGTGTTCATGAAAATATTTTGGCAGCCACTTAGAAACCAAAAAACACTCAATATGGATAAAAGTTAACCAGAGATAGAAACATGCAATCAAAATAGAAAACAAAGTCTAAATTTCATATTCTGAAGTTTCATAGTCCGGCCCCTATTCAATATTTTGAGCATAAAACATAATCCACAACTCCTAAATGTGTTATTGGACTTTATGGAAACTAAAATCAATTTTCTACAATTTCATCTCTCTGGAGTATCCTCTAATTTGGATCATATCGAGCTTTACATCCCTCGCGAAACAGATCAACACTTTTGTCCAGATTTCTAACTTGACAAACATCACCAAATACTTCAAGGATTAAGACAAGTACTTGAAAAATAGAGATGGATGGTAAGAAATTTGTTTATACGTCTGGAAATTTGATGAATTTACAGGAGAAGAAGCAAGTAAGAATTCTTGATCTCTACAAGGAATTATCTCCACTCAAAAGCACCAAAATCACCACTCCAACTTCTTGGATCTTCACCAAATATTCAAGTATGGAAACCACACTTAATGATTCACTTCAAAGACACTTGTAGGCTGATACTTAGGGTTTGGTGGCTGAAAAATGACATGATTTTAGAATGTTAGGGTTTAGCCACCTTAAATACTTGATAACTTTCATTTTAGGCCCCTAAAATGTGAGAAAATGACCACATGACCCATATATATGATCAAGCATCATTTTCTTACACTTTGGCACCCTCCCCCATAACTTAATGTTTGACAAAAGAAATGGTTTATTTAATAAAGAAACTTGAAGGAATATTATTCTTATTAATATTAGGGAAATTTGGGTCGTTACAAAACTAGTCAAGATAAAGTTAGCCATGTAATAAAAGCTAGATCAAAGACATGGAAATGGATGATGCAGACAGATTCCAAGGATGGAATCCTCTTAAAGAGGAGAGAATTGTAACAACCGATTTTTTTTATACATTCATATTGAGAAAATTATAGGAAAATAGTATGTTTGGAGAGAGAAGTATAATCCTATTTTGAGAAAGGTCAACAAAATTCAATAGGCAAAAATCACGACGTGCAGCATAAAAATGTAGCATGTGGCGTGGTGCGCAGATAAAATAAACGCAACACTGAGTCAAGGGTGAGCAACGGGTACATGTGTCTTATGAAGGAAAAATGTGGCACAAAATAAGGATACATAGCATAATACTGGGTAGAATTTGTCGGTCACGATGTAACCCAAATCATTGTCATGATGCGAAATACGAGTTCTGACAAAGAATAAATATGCGAGGAATTTCTTCGGTTATAAGTTGTTTTGGGATGGAGAGTTAGATTCCCTTACGAGGACTCGTTCATAAAAAACGTACGTATTGATGTGATTATAAGGATGCAATCACCGGAAAATTTGAGGTGGATCTTTGTCTAGTTATTTCATATTTATTCCATGTAGCATAATCATAAAATGTTGTCAAACCTAAGGTAATCAGTCGAGTTTATGATTTGGTGCTATTATGAACTTAATTGCAATTTTGATAGTCGAATCCCACGACAAGATTCCTAATCTGAATTACCAAAAGTTTTAAACCCTATGATACGGGATGTGTAGAAGCAAGTGATTAAGCTAATGGTTTACGAGGTTTAGCCGTTTAGCAGTTGTTTGATAAGACTTGATGAGTATAGTAACAAATGGTTATTGGGTTCTATTAATGGTCGAACAAATGACCGTTGAGGTAGATGAAATGGTAAGTTGAACAAGTTCTAAGGAACTTGGTACATTACCTGGGTAGGTTTTGGCAAGATGATTCTTTGAATACGGTGTTAAGATGAAGCCACAATAATAGTTAGTCTTCACAACTAGCCTAGTGAGTACATGAACATTTTCTAGGTACATAGTAAAGTGATTTATTATATTAGAAAAAATTTGAAAAGTCATTAGGTGTGACTATGGTTGTTTGTATAATTAGGTTTTTGTGTTAAAGGATTTTGTAACACTCGATTATCAGGTATCTTTCAGTTTGGTCCTAAAATTATAAAAACTTTCATTTTGTTCCTTGTTACATTAGGCGTAACTTGGATTAAGCATGACGTACTCTATTTAAGTTAGACACATGGAACCTTTAGTATGTGGGTGTACCTTAGCGTACACTGGGCGTACTCGCTCAGACCATAAACCCTAATTTTTAGGGTTTAGTCCCTATTTAAGCAACATTATGGACCTTAAGATTGCCCCCTCATCAGCCTCCTTACCCTAAATATATCCCCACAAAACCCTAGCCTCCATTTGAGTGTTCTTGCGCTTTGGTTGTGATTTTGTGGTGTTTTTGGATGCGTTGAAGAAGAAGAAGAAGAAGCTTGGTGATGAAGCATTGGTTGAGTTGGAGTTTGAAGATCCAGAATCTTCAACATCTCTGCAAACCTCAGAAGTTATAAAGCTCTGAACTTTATTACTCTTTAGTGTAGATCTTGCATGTGGATAAAATATTATGTTAATTGGTCCCAAAAGATGATTTGTGTGATTAAATTATACTCCAGAAGTCTTGAGTTGTTCTTTTGATGTTTATGTGGCTCCTTGATAATAAAGTTTTCATCTTGATCGTTGCAGAAAACAACCATGCGAAACTTTATGGTAGTTTTATAAAGAAAGAATACTAGATCTAGGATTTGGACCTCTTGGGGCCATGTAAAGGCTTAAAGTTTCCGACTTTAAGTATTAAGACCTTATTTAAAAGTAGATATGAGTTTTGGATATGAAGGTATTAAGGGATTAGGCCATATGGATGAGAAAAACCCACTAAGCGGTTCGTTGGGCGTACTACTGAGTACACTACATGTACTGGTTTTGAGCCCAATTTTCTCCTCGTTGTTTAGACTTGTACGGTGGGTGTAATCTGGTGGTACGCATGGTGTACTCACCAACTGGGCTTTTAGGACTTCAACTAGTTTGGTCCATTATTGGGCCAAAAGTGTTTTGGGTTTAGACCATTGTTAGGCCTTAGGTATTGATAAATTTGGGTCATTTCTAGGCCTTTGGTCATTTTGGGTTTTGGGTTGTGTTTAGTTATGCGCAATAAGGGAAGGGTAAGATGGTCTTTTACCCTAGGAGTCGGGATTATGGATTTAGACTATGGGTTATGCTTTATGGCCTAATTGTTAATTAGGGTTTTATTATTTGTGATTTAGTGCAGAGACTTTACAGTTCAGTAGCCCGAGTGTTATTTTTTTATCTGCAAATCTAAGTGAGTTCCTTCACTATACTCGTGGGTTGAAGGTACCAATTCCAATCTACTGGATTATGCGTGTAGGGCGATAGTTGTCTTTGTGACACTTATTGTTTTGCATGTATGTGCTTCTTATGTTTGTGACTCTTGTTGATAGGACTGTATGCTTAGTTGTAGGGGTGAAATAGACCCGATGTCGGTTGAAGTAGACCGAAGGGGGTGAAATATAGCTAGTACCGGTTGAAAGAGATCGAAGGTGGTGAAATAGACTCGGTTATGTTTTAAATGTTTTGTATTTATGGTGTGGGGTATTTTAGGGAAACTCACTAAGCTTTATGCTTGTTGTTCTATGTTTATGGTTTCAGGTACTTCCATCTTGAAAGGGAAGAGCCCGACATGATCGCATCGCATCCAAACATGTTTTCCGCACTTTCATGATTTTGGGAATTGTACTCTGGTGACTATTTTTACTATGACATACCTTTAAATGGTTTGATATGGATATTTTATGGGTTGCGTTGAATTAAATATGAAATTTTTATCTATAATTTTTGGGATGTTACAAGTTGGTATCAGAGCCTTGGTTTGAGGGATTCGGGCACACTACCAGGTGTCTGAACTCAAACTGATGAATTGATAATCTTTTTGAAAAAAATAAATAAACTTTTATAAAGAAAAGGGTGCAATGCATGCAATCAACGAAGCTCAATTAAGTATTCCCAAAAACCCATTCATGTTATTATTTTAGTATATGTATATGTGTGTAGTATGCTAGATTAGGGTTAAGGATCTACTCAACATATCGTAGTAGGATGCTAAGAGAGATGCCTTTGCATGCCATTTGTATTGACCCTTAGAATTGCATGCTAGTAAGTATTTTTGATGAATGGATTGAGTGGCCTGGTTAGTTAATGCTATGGGTTAGAACTCAAAGCTTGAATGTTGCTTACTTCATGCTCATAGGGACTCCACTAGTGTCGGCTAATTAAGTGAATGATTCAAATTACATGTTGTGGGGATTAGATAATTTTCGAAGGTTAGGTTTAATTCTCTTGCACATATCTTGTTTGAGTCCAACCATTGTAGGGTGGGACCTAGCAGTCAAAAATTATCTGGTGCTGGTAACATGTAATTGTATCCATGAGATAGTGAAAAGACATTGAAGGGGAGTCTTTTTTGCAACTGATAGCAGAGAGTGGTGTGGAAAAGAACCCTAGGAAAGCCTAGGAAACGTCTTAGCACGTAAGGTGATATATAATGCCAGTGAAGTATCTGATAGTAGGGAAGTGACATGGAGGATTTGATTCAGTCCTTGAAGAAGGTACATAGAGGTGTAGAAAGTAGTATTGGGCGCGTACTACTGAAAGCACAAGATCTATACCTAATACATGGAAGGTCTTGATGAATTCTAGAAACTTCGAGAGTGTGAACCTCTTCGTGTGTATCCTAGTTTTTTATGTATTATGTTTCAGCATGGTGATGACACACGGCGGAGCAGAAGGTTCAAGATCCAGATCCAGTTCAGCCTCATGAACCGGAGCAATTGACGAGGGTTTACGCAATTTCATCGCATCTGAGATTATGAGAGTAATCCTTGACGTGATATCGGTGATGTTTGGGTCGATCAAGGAGGGTATCTTCGATTTGATGGAGGATCGTCTCCAAATCTTTAGGGCCGACCCAACTGCTAGTCAGTACAAAGCCCACACTCTCTCTTTCAAGGATTTCAGGGGATGTGGAGCATTGGAATTCTTTAGGGCGAAGGACCCTATTGTTGCTAGATGATGGATAGCAGATATAGATTTTGCTCAGATGACTAGCGTCTTCCTCAAGGAGTCGAAGGTGAGGTTTATTGCATCCTATCTGAGGGAGCGAGCCCGGGATTAGTTGGAGGCGGTTGGTTATGCTTTGGGAGCCATAACTATTAAGTCCATGACCTAGTTGGATTTTGCCCAATACCAAGCGGATTTTGTTAGATCACCTCCACATTCCGAAAGAGAACTCTATTGGTACCCCAGTATCCTATAGACAAGGACGTGAGGAGGAAAAGGTACCATGACATGTTGAGGTCATATATCAGGGAGTTTGTTATATTTTCACCCTGTCCGACATTGGATGACATGATATCTAGTTCCCGAGAATGGGAAATTTATTTGGAGCACATCGGGAAAAGGAAGGAAGAGTAGGTACAGAGGACTAGGGTTTTAGGAAATAAACTCAAGTGTTTTGACTCTAGATCGAGGTGCTAGCAGGGTCGAGGTCGCTATGGCTACTGCAGAAATATGCATGATGGAGTTTACAAGGCGGGTGGTTCAGTCTGCTATAAGTACGGAAAGACTGGGTACTTGAGTAGTGATTGCACCGCTACAACCACCACCCATGTTTCAGGATTGGTCTGCTTTCATTGCAATTAGAGGGGCCCCAAGAAGGCCATTGCCCGAGTTTGACTGGAGGAGCGGTCGCAACATCCTCTCCAGCAATGTTGAGGATCTCTAATGATCGGGAGGGCAAGCAGGCGGCCCCTATAGTGAACCCGACCTTTTCAGCTGACGGTCGAGGAGGTGCGTATGGCAAATAATGTGGTTACAGGTATGTATATCCTCCTAATCTCTTTATTTATGTTGATTATCTTGCTTATATATTTGTGTTATTGTTTAGGGTCGTTCCTTGTGAATGGTATTCCTGCATTGGTTTTGTTTGATTCAGGGGCAACTCGATCCTATGTATCCCTTGCGCTTAGCCAACGGTTTGATGATGTTCCGGGGAGATTAATTTGGTTCATATTCCCCTGCGCGAGAGCAAGGTCATTATGGGATGGATTGCTTGAGCCCCAATGGGGAAGATGATTAATTGTGGGCTTTATTTGGTGCGTATTTGAACCATAAGTGGGGGCGATTCGGTGATACGCAATGAGGTTGCTCAACACAGACCGACTCTTTGTTCGGTAGCGAGCGCCAGGCATTATCTTCAGCAGGGTTGTTCCGAATTTCTGGCATGTGTAATGGATACCCGGGAGAAGGATAGCGTGACTGTGGATAATGTTCCGATTCTTCGGGATTACCCAAACATTTTTCCATAGGATTTTCCTAGAGTGCCTCCAGAGAGACAGGTTGTGTTTCAGATTGGCTTGGTTCCAGGTGCGGCTTAGATAGCCAAGGCACCTTATCGGTTAGCACCTTTAGAAATGTAGGAGCTATCCACCCAACTGCAGGAGCTGTTGGAAAAGGGGTTCCTTCAACAAAATAGTTCTCCATGAGGAGCACCACTCTTGTTTATAAAGAAGAAGGATGGGTTGCATCGGATGTGTACCGACTACCCAGAGTTGAATAAGATAATGGTGATGAATCGTTATCCACTCCTAAGGATCGACGATTTTTTGACCAGCTTCAGGGCGCATCTTGGTTTTCCAAGGTTGATCTTCGTTTAGGTTATCATCAGATGAAGGTCAGAGAGGAGGATATGCCAAATACGACCTTTCGAACTCGCTATGGTCATTACGAATTCGTGGTGATGCCCTTCAGGCTCACCATTTCTTAGCAACATTCATGGATCTCGTGAATCGTGTTTGTTGACCTACGTTGGATCGATATGTGATTATGTTTATTTATGACATTCTGATCTATTCCAAGACTCAGTAGTAGCATGATGAGCATTTGAAAGAGGTGATGGAGACTTTAAGGAGTGAGAAGTTGTATGCAAAGTTCTCCAAGTGTGAGCTTTGGATATATGAGGTGCAGTTTCTGGGGCACCTTGTCAACCATAACGGTATCCCGGTCGATTTGGCCAAGGTTGAGGTAGTGATGAGGTGGGAGGTTCTGAGGTCTCCATCCGAGATTTAGAGTTTCCTTGGATTGGTTGGTTACTATCGGAGATTTATTCAAGATTTCTCAAAGATAGCGGTTCCTATAACCCAATTGAAAAAGAAGATAGTCACCTTTCGTTGGGGGTCTCAACAGCAGGCAGCTTTTGAGACTTTGAGGCAGAGATTATTTGAGGCACCTATTATGAACCTAACATAGGGTGTTGAGGATTTTATGGGATACTATGATACGACAATCACTGGTTTGGGTGCAGTTTGGATGCAACGATGTCATGTGATCACATACGCTTCGAGGCAGCTGAATCCTCATGAGGCGAACTACCCTATGCATTATTTGGATTTGGGGGCTATGGTTTTCGACCTCAATATTTGACATCATTACTTGTATGGGGTTCATAGTACTATTTACATAGATCACAAGAGTCTGAGGTATCTGATGGATCAACCGAATCTAAGCATGAGGCAGCGTGGGTGGTTGGATGTGGTGAAGGATTATGATTAGGATATCCTTTATCACCCTGGGAAAGCCAACATGGTGGCCGATGTGCTCAGTCGCAAGGTAAGGAACACACCTATTTGAGATTTATTCTTGAGGATGACGGTGATTACCCCACTCTTATAGCAGATTTGAGAGACTCATATTGTGGCAAACTAGCAATGAAGGAGGAACACCAGAAGAGTAAGCGAATAGTAGATCAGGTGGCTTCTTTTGATTATGATAACCGGGGATTGTTGACCTTTCATCGGAGAGTCTGGGTTCCATACTGTAGGGGCGTGCTGCAGATCGTGATGGAAGAGGCACATAAGTCGAGATTTTCTATTCATCAAGGTGTGACAAAATTGTACAAAGATCTCCGATCTGACTGTTAGGGTGAAGTTGGTCAGCAGGTTATGGGGAGTATGAAGGTGGTATTCAAGATGACAGAATTGATTCATCAGGTTCGCAATAGACTTCAGATAGCGCAGAGTCGACAGAAGAGCTATGTTGATAGGTGTCGGTCAGACTTAGAGTTTCAAGCTGGGGACATTGTACTTTTGAAGGTGTCACCTCGTAAAGGTGCCATCCAATTTAGGAAGCAGGTAAAGCTGGGCCACATACATATTAGTCCTTTTAGGGATTTAGCTCGGGTGGGCAGGGTTACGTATCGTTTTGATCTACCTAAGGAGCTCTGTCAAACTCACAACACATTTCATGTCTCTCAGCTGTGGAAATGATTTGTTGATGATTATGTAGTAGTTCCTTGGTAGGATATTCAAGTGGATGATCGTCTGAATTATATAGAGAGACCGATGGTGATCCTTGAAAAGAGGACGAAGACTCTACGAAACAAGGTTATGGATTTGATGAAGGTGTATTGGCGGCATCGAAAGGGTTCAGAGTGGACATGGGCGCCAGAGAACAAGATGAGGGAGCATTATCTGGAGTTATTTGCAGCAACAGACTTTGGGGATGAAGTATGATTCAAGTGGGGCGGAATTGTAACACTCGATTATCAAGTATCTTTCAGTTTGGTCCTAAAAGTATAAAAAATTGCATTTTAGTCCTTGTTACGCTAGGCATAACTTGGAGCACGCATGGCGTACTCTCTGTAAGTCAGACATGTGGAACCTTTAGTATGTTTGGCATACCTTAACGTACGCTAGGTATATTCTCTCAAACCACAAACCTTAATTTTTAGGGTGTGACCCTTATTTAAGCAACATTATGGACCTTGAGGCTACCCCCTCATCATCCTCCTTACCCTAAAAAGATCCCCACGAAACCCTATCCTCCATTTAAGTGTTCTTGAACCTTTGTTTTGATATTGTGGTATTTTTGGATACTTTGAAGAAGAAGAAGCTTGGTGGTGAAGCATTAGTTGAGTTGGAGCTTGAAGATCCAGAATCTTCAACATCTCTGGATGCAAAAGGTATAAAGCTCTAAACTTTATGATTCTTTAGTATAGATCTTGCATGTGGGTAAAATAGTATGTTCTTTGGTCCCATAATATGATTCTTGTGAGTAAATGCTACTCCAGAGGTCTTGAGCTATTCTTTCGACGTTTCTGAGGCTCCTTGATAATAACGTTTACATCTTGATAGTTGAGGACCAACCATGCAAAAGTTACTGGTTATTTTATCATGAAAGAATGATAGATCTAGGATTTGGAATTCTTGGAGCCATGCAAAGGCTTAAAATTTCCGAATTTAAGGATTAAAACCTTATTTAGATGTAGATCTGAGGTTTGGACGTGAAGGTCTTAAGGGATTAAGCCACATGGAGGAGAAAAAGCCACCGATCGATACACTAGACGTACTTCTGAGTACGTTGTGCATATTGGGTTTGAGCCCTGCTTTCTCCTTGCTGTTTAGAATTGTATGTTGGGTGTACTCTAGTGGTACGTATGGCTTACTCTCCATTTAGGCTTTTAGGCCTTGAACTTTTTTTGGCTATTGTTGGGCCAAAAGTCTTTTCGGTTTAGGCTATTTTTAGGCGGTAGGTCTTTATGGATTTGGTTCATTTTGGGTTTTGGGCCTTGTTTAGTTAGGCCCAGTAAGGGAAGCGTAAAATGGTCTTTTACTCTAGGAGTCATGATTAAGGATTTAGATTCTCAGTTATGATTTACGGCCTAATTGTTAATTAGGGTTTTATTATTTGTGATTTAGTGCGGAGATTTTCCGGTTCAGCAGCCCAAGTATTATTTGTTTATCAGTGGATCGAGGTGAGTTCCTTCACAATCTAGTTTTCTTTAGGACAACCAAAAGATAAGTGTGGGGTATTTTCATATGGATTTATTTAACTATATATATTAGGCCATTATTTTAATATATTTGATTAAAATGTTATATTTTTAGATATATGATACTTAATATTCTTGAAAATGGGAGTTGGGATGCAAAGAAAGGAGAACAGAGTTCAAAAACTAGTAACCACCACAACGTGGTGAATGGAATCTTTGTGATTCTTGATGTTGACTTGGAAAATACGAGATAAACACGAGTACCACATCACGGTGGAGGCCAACTATGACTTGGTGGCCATATTTTGGTAATTATATATATTTTGAACATTAGGTTGATTTCAGAAGGTGGAGGCCGTAGGGGTGCGAAGTTTACTTCGTTTTGAAATCCAGAAACCCTCCAAGGGTCAATTTTGAAGCTATAGAGTCAATTGGAGCAAGGATTTGAAGATGTAAGCACTATTGTATCGAGATTTCACTTCGAGTTCTCTTGATAATCATGTATCGCAATCTTTCAATGATGTTTTTCTACTCTAGTTTACTGAATGTGGTGTAAAAACCTTTACTTTCACTAAATATTGATGAACCCTTGTTGATATGCTTTAATTTCGTTAGTAGGATTAACTGAATTTTGTTTTTACTTGTGTTCGATTGATTTCTTTACCTTTCATGTTAAAGTTATGATTTTTATTGTTTATTGTTGAGTATTTTTATGATTAGATGATCGTTCTATCTTGATGTACCTTTGTCGTACGAATCTATGATCTTTAGGTTTGTATGACTAGGACTTTGATCATAAGCCTAGGGTTAGATAATATAAATCGGTGACTTTGATTTTTTTAGAGAGAATTAGATATCCATGCTATGCTTAGATTGATTGTCATGATCATTGACAAGAAATCACTAGATCATATCTTTCATAGTTCGAATATATTTAATTAATTATGTGATTACTAATTGCATGATCATTGTGTTAGTTGTTCATTAATTATTAGTACTAGGAAATTCGATCATGATAACTAGTCATATTACAATTCGGTGATCTATTCACTAATCCATTGCACTTCTAATAAATCAAGCATAAAAACTTGGGGGATTAATATTCTAGTGGAAGTACTTCTTATTCATTGTTTCCATTTAGTTCTTTAGATACATTTGATTAATTGGGCATTAAAATTAGTTTAATTTAGTTTATACAAAAATCTCATCATTACTTTTCATAGTTAGTAATTTAATTAGCACTTGAATCATTTGATCTAAACCATCACCTTCCCTGTGTTCGGCACTCTTTTTTACCTTAAACTATATTACTTCACGACTAGGTACACATCCTATTTGTGTTTAAGACTAGTTGAGATTAGATGGGACTTTATAAATAAAAAACGAGTGCAAATAAAACACAATCAATAGTTGTCTTTATGAAACTTACTGATATGATTGTATGCTTAGTTGTAGGGGTGATAGACCCAATACAAGTTGAAATAAAACCGAAGGGGTGAAATAGACCCAATACCGGTTGAAAGAGACCAAAGGGGGTGAAATAGACCTGGTACCAGTTAAAAGAGACCGAAGGGGGTGAAATAGACCTAGTACCGGTTGAAAGAGACCGAAGAGCAAGTGAAATAGACCTAGTTATGTTTTGACTGTTATGTATGTATGGTATGCGGTATTTTGGGAAAACTCGCTAAGATCTGTGCTTACAATTTTATGTTTATGGTTTCAATTACTTCCAGCTCGTAAGGGAAGGGTCCGACAAGATCGCATCGTATCCACCCTTGTTTTTTGCACATTCTTGATTTTGGGAATTATACTATGATGACTATTTTTACCATGACATACATTTTGAATGGTTTGATATGGATATTTGATGGTTTGGGTTGAATTAAAAATGAAATTATCTATGATTTTTGGGATGTTACAAATTTTTTGAAGGACTAATGCCATAAATACCCTTAAGTTTGCAGGATTTCGTTTGTTTTACCTAGAGTTTGATTTTATGTCAGTTTTTCCCTCAAAACGGCATCAAATTATTCATTTCTACCTTAATTTGTCGATAACTACTTGCTTAGTTGGAAGATATGTGTCTCACTAATGCAATTTAGGATAAAACGCCAAGTCGGTTAGGTTCGTGAAACAGTTGCACCCTCCATCTATATCGCATTGACTTTCACCTTTTTGCATACTGTTGACTGGAATTCTATATAAACAGAGAAAAGCTTTATAAAAAAAGGGTTTTATTGGAGAAGATTAGAGAAAAATTGATGTTGTGTTCTTCAAAAGGTAAGGTTTTTAAAGGTGATGATATTTGTGTGTTTACACTTATCATTTCTTGCAATGGGTTCTAAAACTTATTGTGCTTATGCAAGAGGGTGTAATGGCTTCATCAGACAAAGGGTATGTTGGCCCTTTTGTTGGCATACGTGAGTCATTTTCTGGCTTGAATGAAATGAATTTTGAGCTCCATGGAATTTACATTGACCTTGAACCATAGGAAGAATTTGTGAACTCACTTGATAAATGTAAGGATTAATTCCTAAATGTTCTATTAAGCGATGAAAACCTACAAAGTTTTAGTATGGTGAATGAAGTTAGATAACAAGTGTACCATGCTACTGATTGGCAGAGTAATGAGGACGGGGATGAGGTATTGGAAAACAACTATAGAATTCATGACCCAACTATCAGGTGGGACAAGATGGACCCAAAGCTTGGTGACATCTATGAATCCCCTACACAACTGAATTTTGTGTCACCAATTATGCAGTGTTACATGGTTATAGAATATTGTTTGAAAATGTTATAGTAAAATAATTGTAGCTAGATGCGGCAAGAGGAAGGAGGAGAGTAAATGCCATTTTATACTTTATGCTTCATGGATGTACAAGGAAAGATCTTTTCGGATCAAAGCTATGAATGGTAATCATAAATGTTCTAGTCAATTTAAGTTTGGATCCATTGTTTCCCCTGAATGGATTGGAAGACCTTATATGACTGAAATTACAAATAAGCCAAAGATGAAACTTAGGGAAATGTTACTGGCATCAAACAATGGTATGTGTAGTATCTATAAGACAAGTTAGAAGGGCAAAGAAATGGGCCAAACATTTCATAGAAGGTAAAGTCATTGAGCGTTATGAAAGGATTTGAGATTATGCCCATGAATTGTTAAGATTAAACCCAGGGTCCACATGTCAAGTTGGTGTATCAACCAATCCAAATGGAAAGAATTATTTTCACATGTTTTAGATTTGTTTCAAAGCATTAAGTGTTAGCTAGAAAATAGAGTGTAGGAAAGTGATTGGGCTTGATGGGTGTTTTCTAAAGGAGCAGGTGGAGGGTGAATTGCTAACATCCAGTGGTAGAGATGCCAACAACCAGGTCTATCCAATAGCTTGCGGTGTTGTGGATGTGGAAAATAAGTCTAACTAGACATGGTTTCTTGAGCTCCTCATTGCCGATCTAAACCTTATTAATGTAAGGGGATTGGTGGTTATATCATATTAACATTAATAAGTTCCCATATAAACTATGAATCATTTTCAAATTACTGATAACACTTAAACATATGATGGTTTCTCTATAGGGTTTGTTTGAATCTGTTAAAGATATATTGCCACATGTGGATCACATGCAATGTGCTCGACAAATATATGTAAATTTTAAAAAAGATTATATTGGGTTGGAGTTCAAGAAGTTGTTTTGGGCTGCAACTATGAATTGTGTGGAAGGTGACTTCAAGAGACACATAGATGCAATTAGAAAGCTTAATCCTAGTGCGTATGATAATTTGATGTCCAAAGAACCCCAAACATGGTGTAGAGTGTAAGGTATGCCTGTGAGGTAGTGGAGAATGGTATATTAGAGTGATTCAACTCCATCATTATGGATGCTAGGAAAAAACCATTGATCACAATGCTTGGAGAAATAAGGATATATGTTATGGATAGTTTTTCTCACATGATTGAGGAGTTCACTAAATAAATACCCATATCTGTCCAACAACGTTTAAGAAGATGAAGTTTTTTGGGAAGAACATGTGGTAACACTCTAACAAGTAACTTTTGTTACAAATTCATGAGGTAACTCTTTAACATGCTAACACTAAAATTTTGCATGTAGGTTTTGATTAATAACTCATAGTCAAGAACATGCATTTGAAGCAAGGAGAGGATGTGATAGCTACTTGGTGGGTTTGGATGGAAGACACTATACTTGCATGTGATGGGATTTGGTTGGGATCCCATGAGTTCATGTCATTGCAACCATCAACTATATCCATCAAACACATGAGAGTATATTAATGACATGTTTTCCAAGGATATATTCCTTAAGTTTTACTCTTCTAACAAAAGTCCAGTGGTGTTTCAAATCTATGGCCTCTAACCTGACTTCATACAGCCCCTACCATCGATGTCAAGGAGAATTCTTGGTAGGCGAATGGTCAATAGAAGGAGACATGTAAGTGAAAACGAAGAAAATCTTGTACAAGAAGAGAATAAACTCCAAGAAATGTAAGGTGTAGTAAGTGTTTTGATTATGGCCATAACAAAAAGGATGGAAGAATTCAACTAGGGAACTAGTTCCTATGTCACCAAAGAAGAAAGGAAGGCCAAGGAAGGAAAAATGCCAACCTATCCAAATATCATGTGATAGGTTTGAGAGGCAGGAACCAGTTCCAAAGCCATCTGGTTCTAAATCTATTAGAAGAAAAAGAAGTTGGTTAGTATTGCAGTAGGTAGAGTTCTAGTTGATGGGCATGTTGTTATAGATTTTCATTTTGAAGGTAGGGGTTTCATGATAAAATGAAAGATTTTCTTGAAAATGAAGATATTGATTATGATAGTTTGGTTGACATGTAGCTGTTAGCCAACTAAAGGCTAAAAATGAGAAAGGTGATGAAGTTGTAGATGCAATGGATGCTATTATTGAAGGTATTCTTCAAGGTAATGATGAAAAAGGTTTCAAGGATGTTGAACATGGCCTAAAAGAACACTTGACGAGGTTGGAGATGTAATGGATGCTATTATTCAAGGTACTGATGAAAAAAGTCAATCTAAGAATGAGAGTAATCATAAACCTGAATTCATTAAGGGAAATGCAAGTGATGTTCTCTCAAAGATGGTGAAGCATGAAAGGTACAACTTGAAGTTGATGATATGCCACCAGTTGAGATGGTTAATTTCACTTCCTCATTTTCTAAGTTCTAATCATTAGTATAAAATTGTTTATATCCTTTATTAATAAGTATTTTTTAAATTATGATTAACAAGATGTAAATGAAGTTGATGATATTCTATATGTTGATGGTGTAATGAGAAATGAGGATGATGGTTTTATAAACGATGGTATGATGGAGGAAAATGAGGGTGATAGTGAGGGTGATGGAGTTGGTGAAGGTGATGGAGTTGGTAAGGGTGAGGGTGAGGGTGATGAAGATGATGATGGAGCAGATATGGAGGGAAAAGATGTTGATGATGAAGGGCATGTACAACTCAAAAGGACAAGAAAACCCTTAGAAAGGATCATCCATCTAGATATCCAGTAGATTAATAGTAGTTAGATTAGGTATATGGGGGCAAAAGTAGGGATTGTATAGTTAGGAAATTGTATAGGTAGCCCTTTTTGGTACATGTCTTAGTATACAACCATTACTTGCAACATGTATCTATTTTTTAGTGTTATATTATGGATTGCCTTGTTTGGATATTTTTCAGGCTTTTGGGTACATTTATTGGTATACAAAATAGATGGATGCTAAATGATAGTAAAACATATGTAACAGATGATTTTTATTAAAGTTTATAATGGATGCCCCCAATTATGTTTACCATGGCGTTTATTTTTTCTCCTGGATGTTAAGGCTTTTTGTGTGGTGTGTTGTTGTTACCCTTACCCTTACATTGAGAGTGTGACCAGTTTACCGTTACATTTCAATACTGTATAAGCATTAACAATGTACTTTCATTAGTGCAATTTACCCATACCATTATCAAGTAAATAACATTATCAAGAAAACAAGTGCAACATATAAATGAAATAGCAATTTATTACCATTAATACATTATAAAGATGTAATAATTATGGATCACTCTTAATACATTGCTAATACAAGAAAAAGGTATTGATTACCCTTCATACATTACCATAAACAGGTTACAAAATCAAAAAAACTACATCTTAATAACGACTACTACTACCATCAACAATATAACCACTAACAACCATATGATCCATACTAACAATGGCTTGATCTACTATGTATTAGACATTTCCATTTCTCGATCTAGTTCTTCATCCAACCATTTGTAAAAACCATAGCTGCCTCCTTCCACCCATAACACTCAAAAATTTAGGGAGACGTTACATATGTTCTTCTTTGGAAACATAGGGCAACCAAAATTTTTTAGGGAGAATGTACAACACAAATATATAGGCTTTTACCTAATAATTAGGGTAACCCCAAAATTTTTGTCTTGGGTTATCTGTGTTTATGAGATTGATATACCATAAACATCACCACATTTGCATTTGATTACCTTCTTGTTCCTCCATATTGAACCACCATTGAAGCTTGATCCTGCAGAGGAAGTTGTCATTTTACCATTGGAGAAGGATGAAGTTGTGCGACTAACTTTGGGGGCAAAAGAATAAAATGGAGATAAAGATGTGTTTGAATCAGGCTAACATCTACGTAAGATTGATAAACGAGCCACATATATTCCAACAAGCAAAGTAACCAACTAATTAAAGGGGAACCGGTGAAAATGTAGAAACAAACAATTTAATAAAAGTTTGAGACAAAAATTGACATACAATCGAACTTTAGGCAAATTGATAAAATTCTGCAAACTTAAGAATTTTTGTCATACAACCTTTTTTAAAGCATAAATCCTTAGTTTACATGATTTATAAAAATGGATATTTAAAAAATAATAATAATAATAATAATAAGCATGTCAATTGTTGAAATGAATTTAAGAAGGTATTGCTAAACTATTTCCAACTCGTTTATAAACATAATTATCACGACTGTTTTAAAATTTGAAATTTTTTTATCTTAAATATAATAAAAATAAAATTTTGTTGAGAAATATATAAATAAAATTGATATAAAACATGTTTGATAAAAAAAAATTATTTATGGCGTCGATTTAGGAGAAAAAGCAAGAAAGGAAGGAACATGAGAAGAAGACAATAGATTATAGGTTTGGTCTTTTTTGGGTGTTTTTTGGTTCTTTATTTATTTATTTCAATAATTTCTTTTTTCTATTTTAAGTGTTCATTAAGTTATTATATATTTAATATATTAATATTCTCTCTGGTTTTAATGGGTAGTGGTGGCTGCTGGTAGGAGTAGTACTGTACTACTAATAAAGCCACAGGGATGATGCCCGTAAATCCCACGACAACCACATCCATCCCACAGTCGAATTTAATTCATGCTTCCTCAACATCCTCCCTATTAATTAACCGTTTTCATTTACTTTTATCATTATTATATTTTTCAATTATTACATTAAAAAAAAACTAATTTGGTTTTATATTATTCTCAATGTATTAAATTCGTATAATTCAATTTATTTTAGACCTGAAACAGACCTCAACAGTTTCAATATAAGATATGGCAAAATAATTTACTCTCTTGTTATTTTTTTTCTATAGTGTTGTGTTTGAGTTAGATTATTAAAATATTATACTGTTAAAAATCTGTACATTCCATTATTACTTAGGCTTCTAGTGATAATGTCCATTGTTTTAAAATTTTTGACATGGATTCATCAATGTACCTTCATGGATCCAAGGATTCCATCCGATGCCTAATTATAAAAAAATGTCTCAAGTCATATTTATACATACAAACGGATAATAATAAAAAAATGGTGTTTTTAATAAGACATCTTATTGATATTTTTATAAAAAGTCAATCAATAATGAACTGTTTATAATAAGTTTTTCCGGAAAACAATGTAATTTCAACCAATAGAAATATTTAAAATTAATTAGGTGTTCCTATTATAATATGAGTTGTCCTTTCAGCTAACCCTATATATATATATATATATATATATATATATATATATATATATATATATATATATATATAGAGAGAGAGAGAGAGAGAGAGAGAGTGAGAGAAACGTTCCATCGAGAACATTTGAGAACAAATTTGAAAAACAATATTTTTTTTATTTATAATTATAAAATAATATTCATATAAATCAAAAAATAGTTACAAACAATTAAAAAAGCCACTAACTAACACCACTCACCACCCAACCAACACCGTCCACCACCACCGCCCATCACCACCCAACACCATCACCACCACCTGTCATCACCATCACCACCCAACCACCACCACCACCACCACCCACTTCCACCACCGCCTGCCACCACCACCCACAACCACTACCTACCACCCATCACCACCACCCGCCACCACCACCCATCACCACCACCCGCCACCACCACCCATCACTACCCACCACCACCAACCACCACCACCCGCCACCACCACCCATCACTAACCACCACCACTAACCACTAACCACCACCCACCACCCATCATTAACCACCGCCCACCACCCATCACTAACCACCACCCACCACCCACCACCACCACCACCCAACCATCACCACCCCCCACTACCACCTACCTTCACCACCCATCACCACCGCCCACCACCACCACCACCAACAACCACTACCTAACACCCACCACTACCGCCCATCACTACCCACCACCACCAACCACTACCCACTACCCATCACTACCCAGCACCCACAACCACCCACCACCACCCACCACTCATCACTACCCATCACCACCAGCCACCAGCCACCAACCACCAGCCACCAGCCACCCACCACAACCACCACCCGCCACCACCATCACCACCCAACCAGCACAACCCGCCACCACCACCCACCTCCACCAAAACCACCACCGACCTACCCACCCACCACCCATCACTAATCACCACCACCCACCACCCATCACTACCCACCACCCGCCACCATCAGCACCTGCCAACACCACCACCACCACCCGCCACCTCCACCCACCACCACCACCCGCCACTACCCACCACCCACTACCCACCACCACCCATCATTACCCATCACCCGCCACTGCCACCAACCACTACCTACCACCCATCACTACTCACCACCCACCACTACCCACCACCCACCCGCCACAACCACCCACCACCACCACCACCCATCACTACTCTCCACCACCAACCACCACCCATCACTACCCACCACCACTCGCCACCACCACCACCCACCCACCATAACCACCACCACCACCCGCCACAACCATCACCACCCACCATCATTACCACCCAACCAGCACCACTCGCCAGCACCACCCACCTCCACCAAAACCACCACCCATCACTATCACCACCACTTGCAACCACTTACCTACTTACCACCACCCATCACCACCACCACTAACCACCACCAGCAACCACCACCCACAACCCAACACTACCCACCACCCACCACCACCACCCATCACCATCACTCGCTGCCACCACCACCAACCACTACCTACCACCCACCACCACCACCACCACCTGCCACTACTACCCGTCACTACCCACCACCACCACCCATCACTACGCACCTCCACTAATCACCACCCACCACCCATTACCACCCACCACCCACCACCACCACCCCCACCTACAAAGATTTGTTATTGTGTTTTTGATTTATTAGGTTTTCTCTTGTATATAACCACATGTGATTATATGTATCAAGTCACATGTGATTATATGTATCGAATTATATATGATTTATATGTTATTAAATACATATACTCACATGTGATTAAATACACGTGAAAAACTAGTGAATCGAGAATGCAAAAATGAATATTGTCTACGTAAATCACATGTGATTATATGTATTTAATCACATATGATTTATATGGACAATATTTTTTCGCGTGATGATTTAATAGTTGTTCTTGTGTATTTAATCACATGTGATTATAAATATTTAATCACATATGATTCGTATGGAAAATATTTTTTCTTGTGTCGATTCAATAGTTGTTCTAATATATTTATTCACATGTAATTATATGTATTGAATCACATACGATTTATGTGGACAATATTCATTATTTCTTTCTGAATTCAATAGTTGTACTCATGTACTTAATCACATGTGATTATATGTATCAAATCGCATATGATTTATATTGATAATATTCATGAGTCAATATTTTTTCTTATGTATTTAATCATATGTGATTGTATGTATTAATCACATATGATTAATGTATAAAAAGAAAAATTATTTAATAAAAAACGCGAAAATGAATCTTTTGTGCAGAAATCATATGTGACTAAATGTACAAGAACAACTATTGAACAAGAATGTGAAAATGAATATTGTCCATATAATTCATATCTAATTAGATACATATAATCTCATGTGATTAAGCACGCAAGAACAACGAAATCGAGAACACAAAAATAAATATTTTCCATATAAATTCTATGTGATTAGATACATATAATTACAAGTGATTATATGCATTTAATCACATATGATATATGTGGACAATATTTATCTTTGTGTTCTCGATTTAATAATTGTTCTTGTGTATATAATCATATGTGATTACATGTATCCAATCACATATGATTTATACCGACATCATTATTTTTTGTCCGTATAAATCATATGTGATTAGATACATATAATCACATATGATTATATGTATTTAATCACATATGATTACAGTGGACAAAGAACAATTATTGAATCGAGAATGTGACAATGAATCTCATCCACATAAATCATATATGATTGGATACATATAATCATAGTTTTCGACTAAATAATTGTTTTTGTGTAATTAATCACATGCGATTATATGCATATAATCATATATGGTTTGAGGTGGACAAGATGCATTTTTTCCTTCTCGATTCAATAGTTGTGCTCATGTAGTTAATCACATACGATTATACCTATAATCACACGTAATAAAATACATGAGAACAACTATTGAATCAACAAAGCGAGATGAATTATGTCCACCTAAATCATATGTGATTAAATTCATATAATCACATGTGATTATATGTATTTAATCATATGTGATTAGATTTATATAATCACAAAGCAAAAATGAATTACCTCCACCACCCACACCCACCCACCACCCGTCACTATCACCACCACTTGCAACCACCCACCCACCTACCACCACCCATCACCACACACCACCACCACTAATCACCACCACCCCACCTCCACCACCCGCCGGCACCACCCCCACCCCCACCTACAAAGATTTGTTATTGTGTTTTTGATTCATTAGGTTTTCTCTTGTATATAATCACATGTGATTCTATGTATCGAGTCACATGTTATTATATATATATATATATATATATATATATATATATATATCAAATCATATATGATTTATATGTTATTAAATACATATAATCACATGTGATTAAATACACGTGAAAAACTAGTGAATTGAGAATGCAAAAATGATTATTGTCCACGTAAATCATATGTGATTAGATACATATAACTACATGTGCTTATATGTATTTAATAAAATATTATTTACATGGGCCATATTTATTTTCGTGTTTTCGATTTAATAATTGGCATCGTGTATTAAATCACCTGTGATTATATGTATTTAATCACATATAATTTACATAGACAATATTTGTTTTCACGTGTTGATTCAATAGTTGTTCTTATGTATTTAATCACATGTGATTATATATATATATTTAATCACATATGATTCGTATGTAAAATATTTATTCTTCTGTCGATTCAATAATTGTTCTAATATATTTATTCACATGTGATTATACGTATTTGTAACGATCGTTTCCGAGGTATAAAAGTTATTTAATTCTTCAGTTTATTTTGGGCCATAATTGAATTAATATTGTGAGTGGACTTTTATTTTGGGCCGAAGTGTAAGCAGCCCATAAGCCGTATGCAGGGCATAACCCCCCTTGTACGCTGGGCGTACCGCTTAAATGAAAAGTGGGGAGGCTGAGCGTACGCGCAGCGTACCTTAAGGTACGCCCAGCGTACGCGACCAGGTGGCAAACCCTAATCTTAGGGTTGAGGCGTATTTAAACCCCATTATAGCCTCCTATTTGGACTCCTCACTTATCATTCACCCCAAAGAAACCCTAGTTCGTTCCCCTTTGCTCCTTGTTTGTGTGTGTTTGATCTTTGAGCTTATTTTTGTGAAGAAGGAGAAGAAGAGAAGTGGAAGAAGAAGAACTTGAGCACCTTGAGCTCATAGATGTGGGATCATCCTTTCTTTTGTCATTAAAAGGAGGTATAAAGGTTCCAACTTTCCTCTTGTAAGTTTAGATCTAGGAGTTTTTGGAAATTTGGACCTTTTAGGTCCAAAGGAAGGACCTTCATCTTGCAACTTCATTTTTGGAGCTTGGGATTGCTATCCTTGAAGTTCAAGTGTCCCCATAGCAGTAAGGTTTCGATCTTTGTGGCTTATATGGAACCATGCACGAGATCTAGTTGGTTTTATGGAAGTAGAATGTTATTTGTGAAAGTTTGAGCCTTTATGAGACTTGTAAGCCATCAAGTAAGCAACTTTATGGCTTAAGTCATGGAATAAGCTTAGGATCTGGATTTGTAGCTTCTGGATCGAATTATTAAGCACTTAATGAGACGTTGGCTTAATAGAGCTGTACGCTGGGCGTACAAGGAAGTACGCGCCGCGTACAAGCCAGCAGCCAGTACGCTCAGCGTACCTTGGTGTACGCCCCGCGTACGCTACCAATTTGGGCTTCGAGTGTTGGGCCTCGGTGTGGGTTGGGTTTCAGGCTTAGGGTCCTTGGGCCTTTATAGCCCATCAAAATTTAGTTGCTAAGGACCAAGGATTTAGTATTGGGCTTGGGTAAGGCCCAATAAAAGGGTCCTTGGCCCAATAAAAGGGTCCTTGGCCCAATATAGCAAATTGGGCCATTAGTGGGGCCATAGATGGACTTAGAAGGAATTGAGGTTTTGGGCCATGTTGTGTCCCACACCATAGTAGGGGTAAAATGGTCATTTTACCCATAGAGGAATCCCTATTCTGATTTAGTATTTATTTCCCATTATAGCTGGGAAGCAGCCGGAGCAGCAGTCAACATCACGAGGTGAGTTTCCTTCCAGTAGGAAC
The DNA here is from genome assembly GCF_051521515.1 of Lactuca serriola. Taxonomy (NCBI): domain Eukaryota; kingdom Viridiplantae; phylum Streptophyta; class Magnoliopsida; order Asterales; family Asteraceae; genus Lactuca; species Lactuca serriola. The sequence continues at coordinate 283,351,174 of NC_136415.1, forward strand.
GGGTCTACGACCATAATGCAGGCCCGACTAGTTAGCAGTAGTTTCTGGGCTTCAGTCCGATGTAGCAGTTAGTGTGTTTGATGCCTTCGTGGCTCAGACAGGATTTATGTGTTATGTGTTCTAGGCTACGGCCTGATGCAGTATGCAATATATATGTTTATGTTGGTTGATATGTTTATATTCTAGTTGATATGTGTTTATGCTATGCTATGCTCAGTCAGTTCCAGACTTCGGTCCGATGTAGTCAGTTCCGGACTTCGGTCCGATGCAGCCAGTTCCGGGCTTCGGTCCGATGCTGCCAGTTCCGGGCTTCTGTCCGATGCAGGGGACGAGGTCCCAGTCAGTTCCGGACTTCGGTCCGATGCAGTGGGCGAGGCCCAATATGTGAATTATATGTATTGTATGGTATGTGGTAGTTTGGGGGAGCTCACTAAGCTTCGTGCTTACAGTTTCAGTTTTGGTTTCAAGTACTTCCGTAAGAAAAGGGAAGAGCTCGGATTGATAGCATCGTACACACCACAGCTTCGGCAGTTTCTTTTCCTGGGAGTTTGATTGGGCATTTTCACATGTTTGATACAGTTTGATATGATAGCTTTCATTATGTTTTGAGATTTATGACATACGTTTATTAGTATGGTTTTCAGTATGATGGTTTTAATATTATAAAACAAAATTTTTTGGGTCGTATTTTTGGATGTTACAAGTTGGTATCAGAGCCTTGGTTTGAGGGATTCGGATACACTCTCAGGTGCATCTGAACTTAAACTAAGGAAAATGGAAAAAGGTTTTCAAAAGAAAAGCATTTAAAAAAAAGACTTAGAAAGAAAAGAGTTTTTATAAAGAGAAAAGGGTGTGGTGCTTGCGATCAACCGAGCTTAAGTAAGTACTCCCAAATTACTCATGCAAGTTTATATTATGATTAATTGTTTTAGTTTCAGTAGAACAGTATGCTAGTATAGGATTAAGGATCTAGGAGGATGCCTTATGTGCCTGCTTGTGTGTTACAGCTTTATGAGAATTGCATGTTAGCATCAAGTAGACAGCAGTAGGATATCCTGTTTAGGTTATGCCTGATAGCACGAGCTTAGCATTGTATGCTAGTACATTTTCTCTTTATGAGGATAGAATTGATTGAGTAGTTTCCGTGTCCGAATGCTACTTGCTTTGTGCTTTGTGGGACTCTGAGCGATGGGAGTTAGCCGTTAGGTGAATGCGCCACAGCACATGTGAACAGGGTTGAATAATCTCAGAGTGTTGGATTTGGCCCTGCTGCGCAGCTCTTGTTTGAGTCTAACTGTTGTGGGGACGAGTTCTGTACTCGAAGGATTATCTGAGCCTCGCCACATGTGATGGTATTCATGCAATGACTAATTGGCATCACAAGGAGGCCTTCAGCAGTTGAGGACTGGTAAGGGTTGAGTCAGATATTTCCCTAGGGAAAGCCTAGGATGAGTGTAGTAGAGATCAGCAGCAGTAGTAGTGGTCTGGTGGAGTCGAGGCAGTTCTTGAGGAAGGTACGGATAGATGTGGAAGTTAGTAGGGGCCCATACTACTGGAAGCAGAGGATCTATACTCGAATCAAGGAAGGCTGAGATGAGACCGGAAGGTCTGTAGTAGTAGTGATCCCTCGAGATATATCAGTGTTTCTGACGTTTATCGTAATGTATTTTCAGAATGGTGGTTTTACGCTCTAGACCAGCAGGCGGCAGTTCAGGTGCCGGAGAAGGATCGAGATCAGGCTCAGGAGCCGAATAGTTGGATGAGCAGACCAGAGAGTTCTTCACTTCGGAAGTCACTCGTATCATTCTTGAACAGACTCCAGTGATCTTTGGTTCGATCAAGGAGGGTATACTAGAGTTGATGGAGGAGAAGCTAGGCACCTTTCGTGCTGAGGTGGCGGCCATGATGGGGTCGCGCACGCTTACTTTCAGGGAGTTCCGGGCATGCGGAGCTCCGGATTATCACGGGGCGCGGGACCCCATAGTGAGTACTAGATGGTTGGCAGATGTGGCCAACGCTTTCCGCACTAGCAGATGTCCCGAGGGGGACAAGGTCAGATTGGTGTCCTGTCTTCTGAATGACAGGGCACGGGATTGGTGGGAGGAGGTTGGTCATGCCATTGGGGATGACGCAACTTTAGATGCTATGACCTGGACTGATTTCACTACCAGGTTCAGAGCTTAGTTCGCACCGGTCATTGAGGTGCAACAGTTAGCCAGAGAGTTTCAGGATCTTACCCAGACTATAGAGACAGTGGCGGAGATTACCGCCAAGTTCAGGGAGAAGGCTCTTCTTGTTCCTCACTACGTAGCTGATGAGGAAATAAAGAAAGCCTGTTATCATGAGATGCTGCAGAGTGATATCCGCCAGTTCGTGAGCCGGTCCAACTGTAAGACGCTGGATGACATGATTGCTAGGGCTCGAGAGAGAGAGATTGACCTTGATATGGAGAGAAAGAGGAAGCCGGAGGCGGCTCCAGGTTTAGGGAGTTCGGGCAAAAAGCCCAAGGGTTCAGATCACAGAGCTAGGAGTCATCAGGGCCACGTGCGGTGTGGCAAGTGTGGGAGATTGCACGATGGGGCGTGCAAGGCAGGGAGTGCCGGCTACTACAAGTGCGGTCGGACTGGGCATATGAGCAGAGATTGTATAGCCACTACTACCGCCGTTGCGGCATCAGATCTGATTTGCTTCCATTGCAATCAGAGGGGAGATAAAAAGTCCCAGTGTCTGAGTTTAGCTGCTGCAGGGAAGGTGTCAGCACCTGCCCGTGCTACTTTAAGGATTACAGATGGCCGTCAGGGCCGAGCTGAGACTCCAGTGGCAAAGAGTAGGGCTTTTCAGCTGACAGCAGAGGAGGCGCGAGCGACTCCTGACGTGGTGACGGGTATGTATTTTTTTCTCCGTACCACTCATTTATTATTGATTGTTTCTTATGGTTATATGTTTTGTATAGGGTCGTTCTCAGTGAATGGCATATCAACTACCGTATTGTTTGATTCGGGGGCTACCCGATCATTCGTCTCTCTTGCACTTAGCAAGAGGTTTAGCAGAGCTCCAGGGGAGCTAGATTGTCCACTTGAGGTTGAGATAGCAGCTGATAGGACTGTTAGGGTTGCAAGGGTGCACAGAGGGTGTTCCCTACAGTTATTCGATGAACAGTTTCCGGTGGACTTGGTCCCTATTCCCTTGCGAGGGAATAAGTGTTTGATAAGGTGTCTAAGTCCATAACTATTTTTGGTATATACTTGACCCGACCCGGCATGGTCCATTTGGGTTGCATGGCACCATGCAATTGGATAAACTAAATGAGAGAAATAACACATATGGTTTATTAGTATATTATAAGTTCTAATATATTAATAATATTATTTAATTAGTTTTGATCAAGAATTAATTTAGAATTAATTAAGTGATCAAAAAGATAACTAATTAAATATATGGGTAGATTATGTAAATCTTCCATATCTTATATAGTGGGCTAAAAGGCTCCATGGATTATCAAGTTGGGTTCCACCCATAGGATGCTCCATGGAGTTAACCCATGGATTGAGAAATGAAGAGTCATGTTACATTAGGGTTTTTACCTAATGCAACACACTATATAAGGACCATATCTCTCCCCAAAATCGGCTACACTAGTGAAACAAGAGGGCTTGGCCGATTTTGAGTGTGTTAGAGTATTCTCTCAAGTTTATACTTTGCATTTGGTGTTGTGTAAAGCATTTGAGGCATCACACTTGAGGTGCTAGGCTCACAAGGTTTCAAGGAACACTTTCATCAACAAGGTATGTAGTTCTATCTTTTATACAAAGAAAAAATTGTTCCCCATGTATGCTAGATAGGTTCATAACCTTGGAAAAACAACTTTGCATGATTATTAGACAAACATAGATCCAAGGTTATTAGGGTTGCATGTACACTTAGGATGTGTTAGAATGCTCAAAACCCATCAGTGGTATCAAAGCCTAGGCTTGTTTGTTTGCTATTTGTGCTAAATAGTTGGAAAAAGTCGATTTTGTGCAATCTGCTTGATGAACTCGCCGAGTCCATGGGGGGACTCGCCGAGTTCATGTGAATCTTCAAGTTTTGGAACAAGTAAAGTCATATTAAAACTTTAGTTCCAACCCTTAGAATTTTAAAAGTTAAAATTCAACCCTTATACTTATAATATTATAAGTTAATAATATATATATATATATGTATATATATATATATGTATGTATGTATGTATGTATAAGATCAAAGTCGTCTTACCGCTAGTACGCCTCATTCACGAAGCTAGTCTATAAGGTGGGTATAAGGTTGTTGCCTATAAAATGGCAACTTAATGGGTGTCCATTCTCACCCACCGCTTGCTTGACTGGTTGATGGTCGTTAGCCGAACGGGTAGGACAAGGACTTATAAATTCTCATTAAAAGTACGATGAATATATTAAAGTAACTAAATATTTTATTAAATTCCCAATCTTAGTTACTTTAGGAAAAATGTGAATAAGGTGCTAATCCATAAAATTACACTTTACACTTTGTCTAAGTCGTTAGTGGAGCGTGTGTGACATCCCCAAATTTCACGGCCAGAAAAGACCAATTTGTTTATGCTTTGTTTTATAAAATCAGAGTAATCTTTTGATTAAAAGAGTTGCGGAATTTGTTCCCAAAATAAAATATGATAAGAATTTATCAAAAGCATTTATTAAAGAAAATGTATTTTCCTTAAATAAACAAACCTCGGGATGACATGTTCTGATACAGACCAAAAACATAAACAGTATAAAATAGATCTTACAACAGTTATTTATGACTACTGATCTATAATCCAAAATCTCTCGTCAAGTCCACCAACTTATACCCTTATGCCATTACCTGTAATGAAAAGAAAAGTGAGTGTGTCAGGCTTGGAAGCCTGGTGAGCATATAGGATTTTCAACCCACAATTATATAATTATTATATTTAATCAGCAAACAATCAACCCAATTACCCATCCCCATTATCTTCTTAAGGTTTTACCCTAAGAACCAACTACACTTCATTCATTTATTCCTAAGGAATTGGCACGAAATCCATTGCTGCTAAAGTTTATTTATCAAGTACTAAATCCATAGTTATCAGGTGCTAACTCCATAGTCACCAAGGTTCACTTAACAAGCGCTAACTCCATAGTCGCCAAGGTTCACTTAACAAGCGCTAATTCATAGTTGCCAAGGTTTACTCAACGTGCGCTAACTCCATATTCGCCAAGCTTTATACAATAGGCGCTAACTCCATAGTCACCAACTATCCCATCTACTCAAGTTTTACCCAACATTTTCGTAGATATAAATACTTACACAGTTTAAATCATTTAACACTTGTATACAACATCAATTCCATGACCATCTCAAATAGACAAATAATATATAAACACATAGCATGTATTTCATAGCAAATACTTCATATTTATGTGTTAGAAGAAAGTAACTACACACTCACCTGATTAGACGATACCTGGACAGCACTACGACTTGTAGAAGTAGTTTTCTTTGGTAGATCTGGAAGATCTTCACAAAAACCGGGCTCCTCGCGGGCAGAGCTTTCGCTTGGGAATTTCACTTCTCGGGATCTTTGGGGCCTCGGGACTCGCTTCGGGTCTCGGGAATGATACCGGGGCTTCGGGATATTTATTGCATGCAAAATGATGCAAAACGGGAGAGAGAGAAGAGAAAATGAGCAAAGGAATCGGCTGCCCTCACATTCTATTTATAGGGTGCGGGATTTGGGATTACGCTGGGCGTAATTTCGGAGTACGCTGGGCGTACTCGGTACGCTGGGCGTACGCTTCGGATCAGGCCGGATACGTCATTGCTTACGATCCTGGGTAATCGAGTGTTGGGTCAGGGCGACGTGGCCCATTTCAGTTCATGCATATGGGTACGCTGGGCGTACTCCATTACGCTTAGCGTACACCGACATACCAAATTTCAAAATTGCGTAACTTTCGCATACGAGCTCCGTTTTCGACGTTCTTTATATCCACGCGTAGGTGAGACTATGCTCTACAACTTTCATTTAGGCTCCGTCGGCTAATTTTGATTTATTTTTATTATATTATTTTTAGTAGGTTGGGACAGGAAAACTGCGTTAGAAATTCATAACTTCTTCGTCTGACGTCCGTTTTCGCCTATCTTTTTATCGTTTTACTACTATTAATGAGATCTTCGATTCTTGTTTAGATTGTTTTGGCTAAAAACCACTCGATCTCAAATCAAGTATTCGGGCTGCATACCGCTAAGTCGAAACTTAGAAAAATCATAACTTCCTCATACGAAGTCAGATTTGGACGTTCTTTTTATGGACGCTCACGATTTAACGTATTCTACGACTTTCATTTAGATTTCTAAGGCTAAATATTGCTCTAACATAAATTTACTTTTTACGTCGTGCTGTGTCGTGCTGGTTCTGCCGCGAAACTTCGACAGGTCATAACTTCTTCGTTATAACTCGGATTTCGACGTTCTTTATATGTATGAAATCCTTGTAACATATAATACAACTTAGTTAAGATTATTCATTCTAAATAATATTTTATCAAAAAGTCATTTTTGACGCTTATCGTCTCTAAATTGACTAGCCCTAATCTACGGGCGTTACAATTATCTCCCCCTTAGGATGATTATGTCCCGGAATCATCAACGAAACAATTCTTACGTTAAATTTCCATCCTTATTAATAACTGTGATGCTCAATCTTTCATCTGATTTTCATACTATGTTGGACTTTCAATCATAGCCTTCAAGTTACAAAATAAATCCTTATTGTGGACTCCTTCTTCTTCTTAGGATAAATACATTCATTTATCTATTGTAACTAATCGATGGGTCGTGTCCCGATGACCTCTCGTCATAGTCGGACTCAATTGATATGACCACTAGGTGCAAAATAACAACTATCTTACTAGTCATTACCGAAACAATGGTAATGACATACTTGAATAAAACGGAATCAATTACTAGCTTCTTGGTAACCTAGCGACTTCCCATGATCCAAGCGTGAGTCCTGTGCTTCCGGTAGTATAGATCTCTACTACGATTCACACCTACTCATACTTGTCCTAAGTATTGTCTCGTAGTCCCCTAGTCCTAAAATCACGGAGCAACTTAACACATACGAATGTGTCCAAATAATCATAAAATTTTTGCTTGACTCTACTAGGACTTCTTCTATGCGTATCTCCAGTCATCAATCCTGCTTCGCCTTGGTTGGTGGTGGAAACTTCATCCGATGGGACAACTTTAGGAATAACACCAATTGTTCAATCATTCCACCAATCGAAGGTGTACTTCAGACGTACCGTACTCCTCTAAACGTTCCATTATTATTAGACATATTCTAAAGGCAAGATACAACTTACGACATCTTCCTATAGGTGTCATTCACTATCATAAGCCTTTTCCTTTCCTCCATTTACTCAATTCTCTACGAGTCTTCACCATAACTTTTTGTACACCCAAGCAGACGCTTGGTGTACCAGACGAGAATTTAAGATAGAAAAGCTTTATTTACGATAAACGTATAAATCTCCTTATCACTCCGAAACGTTTACATGCTAGTTCTAATACCATAATCGTACGCTTAGAATCCAAAACATATAAGGTTTCTAGACCCGGTCGGCAACAGACTATAGATCCGAACAAATAATATCATATATGTCAAACATATAACATTTAGCACTTAAAGAAATTTTAGGCATCTTTCCTAAAATAAACTAGTGCCTGTGTCAATTTAGGTGTACTACCTAAAATATAATGGACATACTCAACTCACAATCATTGCTTAGCATTCTAAGTTTAAGTCTAGAAATAAATCCATATTCCTAGTTCGCTTAAACTAATGCTCTGATACCAACTGTGATATCCCCAAATTTCACGGCCAGAAAAGACCAATTTGTTTATGCTTTGTTTTATAAAATCAGAGTAATCTTTTGATTAAAAGAGTTGCGGAATTTGTCCCCAAAATAAAATATGATAAGAATTTATCAAAAGCATTTATTAAAGAAAATGTATTTTCCTTAAATAATAAAACCTCGGGATGTCATGTTTTGGTACAGACCAAAAACATAAACAGTATAAAATAGATCTTACAACAGTTATTTATGACTACTGATCTATAATCCAAAATCTCTCGTCAAGTCCACCAACTTATACCCTTATGCCATTACTTGTAATGGAAAGAAAACTGAGTGGGCGAGGCTTGGGAGCCTGGTGAGCATATAGGGTTTTCAACCCACAATAATATAATTATTATATTTAATCAGCAAACAATCAACCCAATTACCCATCCCCATTATCTTCTTAAGGTTTTACCCTAAGAACCAACTATCCTTCATTCATTTATTCCTAAGGAATTGGCACGAAATCCATTGCTGCCAAAGTTTATTTATCAAGTACTAAATCAATAGTTATCAGGCGCTAACTCCATAGTCACCAAGGTTCACTTAACAAGCGCTAACTCCATAGTCGCCAAGGTTCACTTAACAAGCGCTAACTCCATAGTCGCCAAGGTTTACTCAACGTGCGCTAACTCCATAGTCGCCAAGGTTTATACAATAGGCGCTAACTCCATAGTCACCAACTATCCCATCTACTCAAGTTCTACCCAACATTTTCGTAGATATAAATACTTACACAGTTTAAATCATTTAGCACTTGTATACAACATCAATTCCATGTCCATCTGAAATAGACAAATAATATATAAACACATAGCATGTATTTCATAGCAAATACTTCATATTTATGTGTTAGAAGAAAGTAACTACACACTCACCTGATTAGACGATACCTGGACAGCACTACGACTTGTAGAAGTAGTATTCTTTGGTAGATCTGGAAGATCTTCACAAAAACCGGGCTCCTTGCGGGCAGAGCTTTCGCTTGGGAATTTCACTTCTCGGGATCTTTGGGGCCTCGGGACTCGCTTCGGGTCTCGGGAATGATACCGGGGCTTCGGGATATTTATTGCATGCAAAACGATGCAAAACGGGAGAGAGAGAAGAGAAAATGAGCAAAGGAATCGGCTGCCCTCGCATTCTATTTATAGGGTGCGGGATTTGGGATTACGCTGGGCGTAATTTCGGAGTACGCTGGGTGTACTCGGTACGCTGGGTGTACTCGGTACGCTGGGCGTACTAAGCGTTACGTTGGGCATACGCTTTGGATCAGGCCGGATACGTCATCGCTTACGATCCTGGGTACTCGAGTGTTGGGTCAGGTTGACGTGGCCCATTTCAGTTCATGCATATGGGTACGCTCGGCGTACTCCATTGCACTTACCGTACACCGACATACCAAACTTCAAAATTACGTAACTTTCGCATACGAGCTCCGTTTTCGACGTTCTTTATATCCACGCGTAGGTGAGACTATGATATACAACTTTTATTTAGGCTCCGTTGGCTAATTTTGACTTTATTTTTATTATATTATTTTTAGTAGGCCGGGATAGGAAAACTTCGTTAGAAATTCATTACTTCTTCGTCTGACGTCCGTTTTCACCTATCTTTTTATCGTTTTACTACTATTAACTAGATCTTAGATTCTTGTTTAGATTGTTTCGGCTAAAAACCGCTCGATCTCAAATCGAGTATTCGGGCTGCATACCGCTAAGTCGAAACTTAGAAAAATCATAACTCCCTCATACGAAATCAGATTTGGACGTTCTTTTTATGCACGATCACGGTTTAACGTATTCTACGACTTTCATTGATATTGCTAAGGCTAAATATCGCTCTAACGTAAATTCACTTTTCACATCGCGCTGTGTCGTGCCGGTTCTGTCGCGAAACTTCGACAGGTCATAACTTCTTCGTTATAACTCGGATTTCGGCGTTCTTTATATGTACGAAATCCTTGTAACATATACTAAAACTTAGTTAAGATAATTCATTCTAAATATTCTTCTATCAAAAAGACATTTTTGACGCTTATCGTCTCTAAATTGACTAGCCCTGATCTACGGGCGTTACAGTGTGTGTGGTTAACCGACACACTAACTTGAAATCAACAAGGTAGGTAAAGGGTGACTTAATGTTTATCATAGTATCGGTGGAGCGTGTGTGGTTAACCGACACATCGATTGAGGGGTAAACATTAAGGGTACCAAGTGATTTGCATGGTTGCTTCACACCTCGTTTTGTGATCCTCGGCATCCCAGTCACAAAATTGGAGGGCACACTCGAGATTGAAACATGCCTTTGAAAAGTTCATTGAATCTCAAAAGAATCTAGGAGTATCTAAGAACCAAATTAAATATTTTTAATATTTCGTCTTTGGTGGAAATTGGTGAATCGTCATTCACCTACCTTTCAAATATGTTATTACTTACATTACAGCATACCTCTTCTAAGTATAATATATTGTGATTGGGTCCTAGCCTTAATATTACATTTGGGTGTTTTATCAAGGACTATCTCTATATCTAAGCTAATCCTTTCTTTCTTCTTCCAGATGTCCGCAAACAACGCTGCTTCTGGCTCTAATCCTAGTGGCTAATTTTCTATTATGAACTTGTGTGGGAAAGTCACTTTTGATGGATCCAACTTTATTGAATGGATTAGAAACATCAGAATGATTACTCGCTACGAGGACAAAGAATATGTCCTCGATAAGGAGCTTAAGGGGAGATTGATGAGACAGTTGCTACTCCTCAAGAGATCGCTGATTTTAGGGCACGTGAAAGGGATGCCACCAAAGTGGCATGCATCATGATGGCCACTATGACCACGGATCTCCAAAAATCCTATGAAGATTTATACCCCTTTGAAATGCACCAAGACTTGATGGAAAGATACCATCAAAGTGCTCGTCAAGAGAGGTATGAAATCATCTCCTCCATGATAACAACTCGCATGAAGGATGGTGAACCCATCACGGGCCACATGCAGAAAATGCAAAGACTTGTGGACCGTTTGCTGAAGCTTAATGTGAACTTCCCCGAGGATCTTGCAATAGATATCATTTTGCATTCCTTACCTTCATGTTATGATCAATTCCGCATGACATACCACATGAACAAGGAAGATGTCACACTCATCAAACTTCAAGGACTCTTAAAGACCGCGGAAAGTGGTCTTAAGGGTAAGGCTACTGTTACTCCTACTCCTACCAACTCCACCCCTGTCTTGGCAATCGGGAAAGGGAGGGGTAAGAAGAGGGAAAAGCCCCTCGAAGGGTACCAAGGCTAAGACCCTTGAAGGCTCCTCTTCTGGAACCAAGAAAGGTTTCGTCACTCCATCGTCTGACCCAAAAGAGGTTGAATGCTTCTATTGTCATAAAAAAGAACATTGGAAGCGGAACTGCCCAAAGTACCAGCAAGATGTGAAGGATTGGAAAGTCAAACCCAACCATGCAGTTGTTTACACTATCTTATCTAATAACTCACCCCATTCTAACTCATGGGTCCTTGATACCGGATGCGGTATTCATATTTGTTGTGATTTGCAGGGACTAAGAAGAAGTGAGAATGGGGAGTAAGGAAGAATAAACTTAATCATGGGGAATAAGAAAGTTACACCTGTCACCAAGATTAGAGTTTATACTTTATCGCTAAGTAGTGGGTTTAATTTAGATTTGAATAAATGTTGTTACTCACCAGAAATGGAAAGAAATATTATTTCCTTTCATGCATTGTATAAACAAGGTTTTACCTTTTCATTTAATAATGAAGTTGGTTCTATTGATGCTTTCTTTAATAATGTTCTTTATTTTAAAGCATTACCTTGTGATGGTGTGTATGAAGCTGTGTCTGTTCTAGATAACTTAGGAAATAATATGATGTGTATTGATTCTATTAATAATAATAATAACTTGGATAAAGCATCATTATGGAATTGTCGTCTTGGACATATAAGCAAGAAACGCATAGGCCAACTCCAAAAGGATGGAGTCTTGGAGTCATTTGACCTAAAGTCAGATGATAGTTGAGAATCATGCTTACTTGGAAAAATGACAAAGTCACCCTTCACAGGTTCTTGTGAAAGGGGTGAATGTTTGTTGGACCTTGTACACACGGATGTGTGTGGACCATTCAAACATGCCACAAGGGATGCTAATCGTTATTATTTGATTTTTACTGATGATTACAGTAGATATGGATATGTCTACTTAATCAAGCATAAGTCAGAGACTTTCGAAAGGTTTAAGGAATTTAAACAGGAAGTCGAGAATCAATTGGGCAGGAACATTAAGATGCTTCGACCCGATCGAGGTGGTGAGTATCTTAGTTCAGAGTTCCTCGACTATCTTAGGGAATGTGGGATTGTCTCACAATTGACGCCTCCCAGGACACCACAGTTGAATGGTGTAGCTGAGAGGCGTAATCGAACCTTGTTGGATATGGTTCGTTCCATGATGAGTCGAACTTCGCTACCAATGTCATTTTGGGGGTATGCCTTAGAGACTGCCGCCCATATCCTTAACCTACTCCCTACAAAGAAGTTGCCAAAACTCCTCACGAGATGTGGACTGGTAAAGTACCCAAACTAGACCACATCAAGATTTGGGGTTGTGAAGCTTTCGTGAGACGTGAGACTCATGATAAGCTTGAACCCCAAAGTGAGAGGTGTATTTTCATCGGCTACCGACAAAGATCCTTTGGTTACCTCTTCTACAGACCTAGTGATAATGTGGTCTTTGTAGCAAGAAGAGGAGTCTTTCGTGAGAGAGAATTCATAAGCCAAGGAGACAGTGGGAGGCAAATTGACCTTGAAGAACTTCAAGAGTCAAGTGGTGAAGGAACTTCAAACCCTAGCCCTCAACTTGAGGAGGAAACTCCTGTTAAGCCAATTGACGAGTCTCTACCTCTGAGGCGTTCCACGAGAGTTAGGAATGCACCTGAGCACTACTATGGTTTTCATATTACTGCGGAAGGTGAGACACTTATTAGTGATGAGACACTAGTAGGTCTGGATGAACCTAACAGTTACGCGGAAGCCATGACAGGCCCCGAGTCTGCGAAATGGAAAGAGGCTATGGATAGCGAGATACAATCCATGTATGACAATTAAGTTTGGATCTTGGTTGAGAATGTAATAGGGCGTAAGACTGTAGGGTGCAAATGGATCTTCAAGAAGAAGACCGACATGGATGGTAATGTACACACTTATAAGGCTCGACTAGTTGCAATGGGTTTCTCTCAAATTCCTGGAGTGGATTATGATGAGACCTTTTCTCCAGTAGCCAAGATTAAGTCTATTAGGGTTATGTTAGCCATAGCTGCATTTCATGACTATGAAATTTGGCAAATGGATGTCAAAACCGCTTTCCTTAATGGAAAGTTGACTGAAGATGTTTACATGAGTCAGCCAGAAGGTTTTGTTAGCAACGAGTACCCTAATAGAGTGTGTAAGCTTGAGAAATCCATTTATGGATTAAAGCAAGCACCTCGCAGATGGAATCTTTGCTTTGATGAAAAGGTCAAGGAATTTGGCTTTTCTAGGAGTGAAGATGAATCTTGTGTTTATGTTAAGGCTAGTGGGAGTATAGTTAGCCTTTTGGTATTGTATGTGGATGACATACTACTTATAGGAAATGACATCCCAACTCTGCAGGAAGTTAAGTCCTAGCTTGGGAAGTGTTTCTCTATGAAGGACCTAGGAGAAGCTGCCTATATTCTAGGGATAAGGATCTTGAGAGACCGGAGTAAGAGACTAATTGGACTTAGTCAAAGTACCTACTTGGACAAGGTGTTGAAGAGATTCAGCATGCAAAACTCCAAGAAAGGAGAGTTACCTATCCAGAGTAATGCCAGACTGGGTAAGACACAAAGCCCTAGTACTGAGGCTGAGATACCAGAAATGAGTCGAGTACCTTATGCTTCAGCAGTAGGCTCGATCATGTATGCTATGACTTGTACTCGACCTGATGTAGCCTTTGTCTTGAGCATGGTTAGCAAGTATCAGGGGAACCCTGGCAAGGCTCACTGGATTGCGGTAAAGAATATCCTCAAGTACCTACGAAGGACTAAGGACTGGGTCCTTACCCTCGGTGGGAGTGATGACTTGAGAGTTGTAGGGTATTGTGATGCTGGCTTCCAGACTGATAGGGATAGTTTCCGCTCTTAGTCGGGCTGGGTCTTCACCATAAACGGAGGAACAATCACTTGGAAGATTTCCTAGCAGGAGACAGTGGTTGATTCGACTTGTGAATCAGAGTATATAGCAGCAAGCGAGGCAGCAAAGGAGGCTATTTAGCTGAAGAACTTCATAGGAGACCTTGGAGTAGTACCAGCTATAAAGGAGCCTATGGAAATTTTCTGTGATAGTGAAAGTGCTGTTGCCTTAGCCAATGAACCAAGGGATCACGGGAGATCCAGACACATCGACAGAAAATATCACTTTATCAGACATCGCATAGAAGAAGGAATCCGCGTGGCAAAGAGGGTATCATCGGATGAGAACCGAGCAGATCCCCTCACGAAAGGGACTGAGTAAGGTTAAGCATCTCCAGCATGCTCGGAGCATAGGGCTGAAGGATGATATTAGTTTTAGTAGCTAGATAATTTTTGAAATTTGTAAAGTGTAATTGACATTAGATGATGAATAAAAGTTGTGTTTATTTATGAGTAAAGTGTTACTATCTCTTGTCAATCGTTTACTGTAATTTCTTTTGCATGTTTTGACTTCATGAATATTATGTTCAGTTTTACATTTTATTCAAATTTTCCACAGTCAGTCATATGTTGGAAGTAGATATGAAGTAAGACTGTCATGAAGTTGGTTGTAGGTGTCAAGAAATAAGACAACACTTAATGAGTACTCATAAGTTCTGAGTAGTGGAGTCAACCCACGCTCACTGGAATCACTTCATGGAATTTCATCTCGAGTGATCCTGAGACGGTAATATCATATAAGTCTTCAAACCTAGAGATATGATTTGTTGCCTATGAATTGGTTATGCATTGATTTACGAAAACGCATTGGTAACTCGATGTTATAAAACGTGCTTTTGTGTATGATTCAACTAGTAGTAGAACAAACCTATGAGTCAAAGTTTGTCTGTTCCTTCTTAGATTAGAAGCTGATATCTGGGCCCCTCGATGATTTTGTTTTGACCTATGTACCGGGCCCGGTCAGAACTAAGTTGATGTGTTCAATTAAGTTCTTTGTCAAACAAATCGGAAATCGGGAAACAAACTGCTGGACAATAAGTAAGACATTGTTCCATGTAATTGTCCAGCTGATATCTAGAACAGAGAATTATATGGTCACTTATCTTAAATGGCGTATCAACATCTTCTCAGTTCCGAGAGACCTTGAAAGAGCTACGATTGCCGATCGGTTCCTGAATTATTGTAGTTATAGTTATTAGACTTATCCAAGTGGAAGACTGTTGGATAAGGTGTCTAAGTCCATAACTATTTCTGGTATGTACTTGACCCGACCCGGCATGGTCCATTTGGGTTGCATGGCATAATGCAATTAGATAAACAAAATGAGAGAAATTGCACATATGGTTTATTAATATATTCTGAGTTCTAATATATTAATAATATTATTTAATTAGTTTTGATCAAGAATTAATTAAGTGATAAAAAAGATAACTAATTACATATATGGGTAGATTATGTAAATCTTTCATATCTTATATAGTGGGCTAAAAGGCTCCATGGATTATCAAGTTGGGTTCCACCCATAGGATGCTCCATGGAGTTAACCCATGGATTGAGAAATGAAGAGTCATGTTACATTAGGGTTTTACCTAATGCAACACACTATATAAGGACCATGTCTCTCCCCAAAATCGGCTTCACTAGTGAAACAAGAGGGCTTGGCCGATTTTGAGTGTGTTAGAGTATTCTCTCAAGTTTATACTTTGCATTTGGTGTTGTGTGAAGCATTTGAGGAATCACACTTGAGGTGCTAGGCTCACAAGGTTTCAAGGAACACTTTCATCAACAAGGTATGTAGTTTTATATTTTATACAAAGAAAAAATTGTTCCCCATGTATGCTAGATAGGTTCATAACCTTGGAAAAACAAATTTGCATGATTATTAGACAAACATAGATCCAAGGTTATTAGGGTTGCATGTACACTTAGGATGTGTTAGAATGCTCAAAACCCATCAATAAGGTCATAGTAGGCATGGATTGGCTGAGCCCCAATGGGGCGGTGATAGATTGTGAGCTGCAGTTAGTGAGGGTTCGCACTCCCAGTTGGGGAGAGTTAGTGATTCAGGGCGAGAGGCCACAATGCGGAACAGTTCTATGTTCAGCGGCAAGAGTGAGGCACTATTTTCAGCATGGTTGTGTCGGTTATGTTGCCTATGTTTTAGATGCCCGGGAGAAGGGCAAGACAACAGTTGATGATGTTCCGGTAGTGCGAGACTACCCGGATGTATTTCCAGAGGATTTGCCTGGAATACCTCCCGAGAGACAGGTCGAGTTCGGGATTTACCTAATCCCCGGTGCAGCTGCGATAGCCAAGGCACCGTATCGGTTGGCTCCCCCAGAGATGCAGGAGTTGTCTACGCAGCTGCATGAGCTATTAGACAAGGGTTTTATCAGGCCGAGCAGTTCGCCCTGGGGAGCACCGATTTTGTTTGTGAAGAAGGAGGGGTCACACCGTATGTGTATTGATTATCGGGAGTTGAATAAGGTAACGGTGAAGAACCATTACCCACTCCCAAGGATAGATGATTTGTTTGATCAGCTGCAGGGAGCGTCTTGGTTTTCCAAGATCGATTTATGCTCCGGGTATCATCAGATGAGAGTCAGGGATGAGGATGTGCAGATAACTGCTTTCAGGACCCGGTACGGTCATTATGAGTTCGTGGTGATGCCGTTTGGGCTCACCAACGCCCCAGCCGCGTTCATGGACCTCATGAACCGCGTACGTAGGCCGTTGTTGGATCGATCGGTGATAGTATTCATTGATGACATCTTGGTTTATTCCAAGACTCAGGAGCAGCACGAGGAGCACCTGAGGGATGTGCTAGAGATTTTGAGGAAGGAGAGACTTTTCGCGAAGTTCTCCAAGTGCGAGTTCTGGTTGCGCGAGGTGCAGTTCCTTGGACACCTCGTCAACCAGACGGGTATTTTGGTAGATCCGGCCAAGATAGAGGCCGTGATGCAGTGGGAGGTCCCGAGGTCTCCATATGAGATTCAAAGCTTCCTAGGTCTAGCAGGGTACTACAGGAGGTTCATTCAGGATTTCTCCAAGATAGCAGTACCGCTCACCCGACTGACTAAGAAGTCGGTGGTGTTTCGCTGGGGGGCCTGAGAAGCAAGCAGCATTTGAGACCCTCAGGCAGAGATTGTGCGAGGCACCGATTCTTACCCTGCCAGAGGGAGTAGAGGATTTTGTGGTTTATTGTGATGTTTTGATTACAGGTATGGGAGCAGTGCCGTGTGATAGCTTACGTCTCGAGACAGTTGAAGCCCCACGAGGCTAACTATCCTACGCATGATTTAGAGTTGGGGGCAGTGGTGTTTGCTCTCAAGATTTTGAGACATTACCTCTATGGGGTCCGGTGTACCATTTACACGGATCACAAGAGCTTGAGGTACCTCATGGATCAGCCGAATCTGAACATGAGGCAGAGACGGTGGCTAGATGTGGTGAAGGATTATAACTGTGAGATCCTTTATCACCCTAGGAAGGCCAACATAGTGGCCGACACCCTGAGCCACAAGGCAGTAGCGGCCTCGATCAGAGACAGATGTTTGAGGATGACGGTGATTACTCCATTATTGGAGCAAATCAAGGAGGCGCAGGTAGAGGGCCTCAAGGAGGAGAGGTAAAAGTGTGAGAGGATCGTGGGCCGAGTAGCTTCTTTTGACTATGATAGTAGAGGATTGTTAAACCTTCATAGGAGAGTTTGGGTGCCGTACTGGGGCGGAGTACGGCAAGTGTTGATGGATAAGGCTCATAAGTCTCGGTTTTCCATCCATCCAGGGGAAACGAAGATGTATAGAGATCTTCGACCCGACTACTGGTGGCCCTGCATGAAGCGGGATGTCGCCTGGTACGTAGAAAGATACCTGACCTGCAGGAAGGTCAAGGCAGAGCACCAGAGGCCTCACGGCAAGATGCAGCCGCTAGACATTCCAGTGTGGAAATGGGAGGATAACACCATGGATTTCATCACTAAGCTTCCCAGGACTACGCGTGGGGTGGATTCCATATGGGTTACAGTGGATCGGTTGGCGAAGAGTGCTCATTTCATACAGATCCAGGAGAGTATATCGGCCAAGAAGCTAGCCGATATTTACGTGAGAGAGGTGGTGGCACGGCATGGAGTGCCTGTTTCAGTGGTGTCAGACCGAGATGTCCGTTTTACTTCCAGATTCTGGAAGTGATTTCACGACGAGATGGGTACTCGTCTCCATTTCAATACCGCTTTCCATCCTCAAACGGACGGGCAGAGCTAGAGAATGATTCAAACTCTCAAAGACATGCCGCGGGCATGTGTTCTAGACTTCGGTGGCAGTTGGGATATGTATCTTCCGTTAGCAGAATTTTCATATAACAACAGTTACCATGCGAGTATTAATCGACCTCCCTTTAAGATGCTCTATGGGAGGAAGTGTAGGACCCCGATTTGTTGGGGCGAGGTCGATCAGCGAGTCATTGGGAGCACCGAAGTGGTGCTCAAGACGACAAAGTTGATCCTGCAGGTTCGTAGCAGATTGCAGACTGCGTAGAGTCAGCATAAGAGTTACGCCGATAGGAGGCGTTCAGACTTGGAGTTTCAGGTGGGCGATATGGTCCTCCTGAAGGTATCACCCTAGAAGGGTGTTATCAGGTTTCGGAAGAGGGGCAAGCTGGGCCCCAGGTTCATCGGTCCTTTCAGGGTTTTTGCCCGGGTGGGTCGGGTTGCTTATCGATTGAATCTTCTGGCAAAGTCAGCCAGATCCACAACACTTTCCATATTTCTCAGTTGAGGAAGTTCTTGGTGGATGAGACAGCAATAGTACCCTTGGAAGATATTCAGGTTGATAGCAACCTGAATTACATTGAGAGACTGATTGCGATTTTGGACCGGAAGACAAAGACCTTGAAGAACAAGGTAATTCTGCTAGTGAAGGTGCAGTGGCAGCACCGGAAGGGTTCAGAGTGGACGTAGGAATAAGAGGAGGAAATACAGGAGCATTAACCGGAGTTATTTTCAGATTCAGCGGTAGCAGACTTTGAGGAAGAAGTTTGATTCAAGTGGGGGAGATTTGTAACGATCGTTTCCGAGGTATAAAAGTTATTTAATTCTTCAGTTTATTTTGGGCCATAATTGAATTAATATTGTGAGTGGACTTTTATTTTTGGCCGAAGTGTAAGCAGCCTATAAGCCGTACACGGGGAGTAACCCCCCTTGTACGCTGGGCATACTGCTTAAATGAAACGCGGGGAGGCTGAGCGTACGCGCAGCATACGCGACCAGGTGGCAAACCCTAATCTTAGGGGTTGAGGCGTATTTAAACCCCATTATAGCCTCCCATTTGGACTCCTCACTTATCATTCACCCCAGAGAAACCCTAGTTCGTTCCCCTTTGCTCCTTGTTTGTGTGTGTTTGATCTTTGAGCTTATTTTTGTGAAGAAGGAGAAGAAGAGAAGTGGAAGAAGAAGAACTTGAGCACCTTGAGTTCATAAATATTGTATCATCCTTTCTTTTGGCATTGAAAGGAGGTATGAAGCTTCCAACTTTCCTCTTGTAAGTTTAGATCTAAGTGTTTTTGGAAGTTTGTACCTTTTAGGTCCAAAGGAAGGACCTTCATCTTGCAACTTCGTTTTTGGAGCTTGGGATTGCTATCCTTGAAGCTCAAATGTCCCCATAGCAGTAAAGTTTCGATCTTTGTGGCTTATATGGAACCATGCATGAGATCTAGTTGGTTTTATGGAAGTAGAATGTTATTTGTGGAAGTTTGAGCCTTTATGAGACTTGTAAGCCATCAAGTAAGCAACTTTATGGCTTAAGTCATGGAATAAGCTTAGGATCTGGATTTGTAGCTTCTGGATCGAATTATTAAGCACTTAATGAGACATTGGGTTAACAGAGCTGTACGCAGGGCGTACAAGGAAGTACGCGCCGCGTACAAGCCAACAGCCAGTACGCTCAGCGTACATTGGTGTACGCCCCGCGTACGCTACCAGTTTGGGCTTCGAGTGTTGGGCCTCGGTGTGGGCTGGGTTTCAGGCTTAGGGTCCTTAGGCCTTTATGGCCCCATCAAAATTCAGTTGCTAAGGACCAAGGATTTAGTATTGGGCTTGGGTAAGGCCTAATAAAAGGGTCCTAAGCCCAATATAGCAAATTGGGTCATTAGTGAGCCTATAGTGGGGCCATAGATGGACTTAGAAGGAATTGAGGTTTTGGGCCATGTTGTGTCCCACACCATAGTAGGGGTAAAATGGTCATTTTAACCATAGAGGAATCCATATTCTGATTTAGTATTTATTTCCCATTATAGCTGGGAAGCAGCCGGAGCAGCAGTCAGGGATTTCTCATTCAGGAGTTTAGCAGTCAACATCACGAGGTGAGTTTCCTTCCAGTAGGAACGGGTCTATGGTCACAATGCCGGCACGACTAGTTAGCAGTAGTTTCCGGGCTTCAGTCCGATGTAGCAGTTAGTGTGTTTGATGCCTTCATGGCTCGGATAGGATTTATGTGTTATGTGTTCCAGGCTACGGCCTGATGCGGTATGCAGTATATGTGTTTATGCTGGTTGATATGTTTATATTCCAGTTGATATGTGTTTATGCTATGCTATGCTCAGTCAGTTCTGAACTTCGGTCCGATGCAGTCAGTTCCGGACTTCGGTCCGATGCAACCAGTTCTGGACTTCGGTCCAATGCAGTTAGTTCTGGACTTCGGTCCGATGCAGTCAGTTCCGGGCTTCGGTCCGATGCAGCCAGTTCCGGGCTTCGGTCCGATGCAGGGGACAAGGTCCTAGTCAGTTCTGGACTTCGGTCCGATGCAGTTTCCGGACTATGGTCCGATACAGTGGGCGAGGCCCAATATGTGAATTATATGTATTGTATGGTATGTGGTAGTTTGGGGGAGCTCACTAAGCTTCGTGCTTATAGTTTCAGTTTTGGTTTCAGGTACTTCCGCAAGAAAAGGGAAGAGCTCGGATTGATAGCATCGTACACACCACAACTTTGGCAGTTTCTTTTCTTGGGATTTTGATTGGGCATTTTCACATGTTTGATACAGTTTGATATGATACCTTTCATTATGTTTTGAGATTTATGACATACGTTTATTAGTATGGTTTTCAGTATCATGATTTTAATATTATAAAATAAAAAATTTTGGGTCGTATTTTTGGATGTTACAGTATTTAATCACATATGATATATGCGGACAAGATTTATGTAATTATATGTACCCACCACTATTACCAGCACAAAACACTACCACCAACCACCACCCATCAATACCACCATTATCCATCACCACCACCCACCTCCACCATCCATTACCCCTGCTCGTCACCACGACCACCACCCATCACCCACCAAAAGCACCACCACCACCACTCACCACCACAACCCACCACCATCACCTATCACCACCACCCATTACCTATAGCCACTAACATTGTATGTGATTGAATACATATAATGGCAGAAATCATGTGTGATTATATGTACTTTTTTATATGTGATTAAGTACATATAATCACATGTGATTATATATATCTAATCATATATGATTATATGTATCTAATCACATATAATTTAATCGCATGTGATTATATGTATTTAATCATATGTGATTTATTTGGAAAATATTTTTTTTAACGAATCTTGTTTATATAAACCATATGTGATTAAATATATATAATCACATGTGATTATATGGTAATCACATGTGAATATATATAATCACATGTGATTATATGGATAATCACATGTGATTATATCTACTTAATAATATATGATTTATGTGGATAATATTTATTTCTCATTTTCGATTCAATAGTTGGTCTCGTGTATCTAATCATATGTGATTATATGTATTTAATCTCATATCATTTTTATGGAAAATATTTGTTTCCATGTTCTTGAATCAATAATCGTTCCCGTGTATATAATCATATGTGATTATATATGGATGTAATCACATATAATCTATAGACAAAAATTGTTTATGATTAAATACATTCACATATGAATAAATACTAGAGAAAAATTATTGAATGAAAAAGCAAAAATGATTATTGTCCAAATAAATCATATGTGATTATATACATATAATCACATATGATTACATGTATTTAATCACATATGATTAAATTTGACAAAGAACAATTATTGAATCGAGAACTAGACAATGAATCTTCTCCACAAAAATTGTATGTGATTGGATACATATAATCACATGTGATTATATATACAATCACATGTGATTATATGTATTTAATCACACATGATTATACGTGATTAAATACATATAATCTAATCACTTGTGATTAAATAATGAAAACAACTATTGAATCGAGAAAGCAAAAATGAACAATCTCCTCATAAATCATATGTGATTAGATACATATAATCACATATGATTAAATGTATTTAATCACATATGATTTATATGTACAATATTCATATATGGTTGTTGTAAAAGAACAAATATTAAATCAAGAATAGAAAAATAAATAATGTCTACATAAATCATACGTGATTAGATACATATAATCACATGTGTATTTAGTCACATGCGATGATATGTATTTAATCACATGTGATTAATGTGGACATGATTCGTTTTCACGTTCTTGATTCAATAGTTGTTCTCGTGTATTTAATCACAAGTGATTAAATATATTTAATCAAATACGAATAAAATGGACAAAAAATAATTATTGAATTGAGAACGTGAAAATGAATCTTTTCCATATAAATCATATGTGATTAGATACATATAATCACATGTTATTAAATGTGATTAGATATATTTAATCGCATATGTCATTATCGCGCTCTCGATTCAATAATTATTTTTTTGTCAACTTTAATCATATGTGATTAGATACATATAATCAGATGTGATTATATGTATCCAATCACATACGATTTATATGAAAGATATTCATTTTTGAGTTTTTATTTCAATAATTTTTCTCATATATTTAATCATATGTATTATAAGTATTTAATCATTTGATTATAAGTATTTAATTATATTTAATCATATGTGATTAGATACATAAATCATATGTGATTAGATTCATTTAATCACATGTAATTTGATGTATTTAATCACATATGATGAATGTGGATAAAGATTTGTTTTCGCGTTCTTGATTCAATATTTGTTATAGTGTATATAATCACATGTGATTGTATATAGCTAATCACATATGATTTATATAGACAAAATTTGTTTTTTCCAAATAAAATCATATGTTATTAGAAGCATATAATCACATCTGAGTAACTGTATTTAATCACTTATGATTAAAGTGGAAAAAACAATTATTGAATCGATAACGTGAAAATAAATCTTGTCTAGATAAATCATATGTGATTAGATACATATAATCATATGTGATTATATGTATCCAAGCACATATGATTTGTATGAACAATATTCATTTTTGCGTTTCGATTCAATAATTATTCTCATGTATTTAATCACATGTGATTAATAAATATAATCACATGTGAATAAACCAAAGACCTCCTACCTACCCACCACCACCTATCGCTACCCACCACTAAGAACCCGCCACTCATTTTATTCACATTTGATCTAAAACACATATGATTTAAAACACCATAAAAAATTATTAGATCGAGAATGTAAAAACAAATCTTGGATGGCAGGGGGTGTTGGGTGGGTAGTGGTAGCTGGTGGGTTCCAGTGCTGGGTGGTGGGTGATTGCAGTAGGTGGTGGGTTTAATCATATGTGATTATATGTATCTAATCACATATGATTAATATGGACAAGATTTTTTTTTGCGTTCTCGATGACATAATCGAATCGATCTTTTCCATATAAATCATATGTAATTAGAGATAAAGAGAAACAAGAAAAAATGAAGCATATATATGATGGATGAGTCACCAAGTATTGTTGCTGTGGCAACCAATGCAGCCGCAACTTGTATCCTGATTTTGAAATTAGATGAATCGCGTAGTAGAAATAAAAGAATACTAAAAACTGAAGAAGTGCAGTTTGTATCTTCAAGTTTTAATGTCTCATTAGTTGCTCAATGCATGACAAACATTTAACCGTACCTTTTTTCAAAAATAAGTAAAAATAAAAACGGTAAAAGTAACCACTTTTTTGGGTTTTAAAGGGTACCTTCATGTTTCCGGATGTCACAAAAAAAATGTATGTACCATTCTTTCCAACAAAGATGAATATTCCCACATTAGTTATAGAAATGAAGTTGATGCCAGACATCTTTTAGTTTCTACATACTCATGAAAATATTGAATTGACCATCAAAAAATTCTTGAAAGATATCCAAGGGCTCTTAAAACATTTTCTTTGATCTAAGTATAAAAAATAAAATCAAATAAATTTAAAATACAATTACATAAATAAACATTGAAAATGATATAAATCTTGAAAAGTTACAATTTTACCATATCACCATCTCTTGTAAGGCATAAAAAACAATTTATTAACAAAAAAACCATGTTGTCACAATCCTTAAGTATATCATTTCAAAGATGAGTGAATTTATAAAAACAAAACAATGCATAGGGGTAGAATGGTCAAAATGAAAGTTTATTACTCACTTACAAAAGAGATTGAGGGGGTAAATAGCTTAATACAGTAGCGAACATAATCACATAAATTAGCTAATGCTTAGGAGGCTGCAATGCGAACCTAAATACAAGAGCTTGTGAAATCATATAGCTAACAAGATAAAAATGCATCAAATATAATTAAATAAAATGATTTAAATATAAAATGAGATCTAGAATGATACCTAGCCTAATGGATGGTTACTATTGACTTTAACAGTATTGATAAACTTACAAAGGGTCTCCACACTATTACATTCAGACATTTGTAAGGTTGTTATAAACTAGATAAAGAAATGGATATCTAATATGGTAATAAAGAAACTTTTCTGTAAAAACACAATTGAAACTCAAAAACTATAAATTCAAAGGTAAGTCATAAAATCTTTTGGAAAACCTGCAATCACACCAATGAAACAACAAGCAACAAATCTTACTAATAGGACATCATCATCAAGAGCAGCATTGATCTATAAATATTTCATATGATATAAATTGATAAAGAAATGGAAATTTAGTAGGGTAATCAAAAAAATGGCAATGTTTCTACAATATAACCTTTTTAGCAAGAGAATCTTTTACTGTCTTACAGAATAAGTGATGATCTGATCCAGTTTGTCCTTTAGAAGGGAAAATAATACACATGAAGTTATTCCTGCAAAACAAGTAATTGATGCAATCCTCACCTTCCAGAAAAAAGGAAAATATTATTAGCAAGAGCATATCTATAAACATATAATCAATTTATAAGAAAAAAAGTGGAAAATGAGAATTGCTATAGCTAACCATGGGTGAAGTATGAAAAAGAGTTGATGATAAGTGCTTTTCAATAGCTTTACACCACTGGTCACTATCAGTTGGATGATCATCAATAGCCACTGGTTGGTTCTTCAAGCCATATTATGGAACAAATGATATTGCTGTTTTCACTTTGATGTAATCATATGTAAAAGGGTTGTTAGGTAATTTATCATCAAAAAGATCATTTGTTCCCTTAAATCCACAGATAGCAAGTAGAGATTCTTCCAGCAGCTGCCACAGATTATATAAAAGTAGTTTTTCAAATATGTAAAGTGAAAAAAACCAACAATGAAAATAAGAAATGGATCTCACCTTGATTGCATTGGTTATAACTTCTGCCCTAATCGTCAATGCAATGTGTCCAAAATTTCTTGTTGGCGCCTGATGATCTATGACGTATCCATTAGAACCGGCTTGATATAAACGAGGCATAAATGTATGGTTACAAAAGTTCCTATTATTCTATTATAATGATGAACGGTTTAAGGATTTGTTGATTCAGAGAGAAAACTACATGAATACGATTTTGAATTCGAGATACAGATCTCACCTTGATTACATTGGTTATAACTTCTGCCCTAATCGTCAATGCAATGTGTCCAAAATTTCTGGTTGGCACCTGACGCTCTATCACGTATCCATTAGAATCAGCTTGATATAAACGAGGCACAAATGTCTGGTTACAAAAGTTCCTATTATTCTATTACAATGATGAACGGTTTAAGGATTTGTCGATTCAGAGAGAAAACTACATGAATACAATTTTGAATTCGAGATACAGATTCGCTTTTCCTTTAAACATGAATTTCCCAAAGATTGAAGATGTGTACCGTAAAGTCGACTCAAATTGTGCCTTGTGGGAAGATTGCACAGCAGCGGGAAATCAGGGGAAGAGCTTATGTGTTTAAAATAAGGTTATTTTTGACGGTTTTCGGTCACCAGCAAATCCGATTTCCCGTTACCGATGAAAGATATTTTCAATTTATCCAAAATGCTTTTCGAAGCATGGATGTTTATAGGTTTCTTGATCACACACACACACACACACAGAGACGGATGGAAGAGGCGGTAGTGTGGTGGTTCCGGCGTCTGCTATATTTTTTGGTAGTTGTGCCATGATAAAGAGAGAAACTGAGAAGAATGGGTGGGTTAGTGGGGAGGGATGGGGTTTTTTTTTTAGAAAACAAACGAGCGTGTGTTTTTTGAACTTATAGATAAAAAATGTTCTCAAATGTTCTCAATTTCAAAAATGTTCTCATTTGAACATAACTCTCTCTCTCTCTCTCTCTCTCTCTCTCTCTCTCTTTCTCTCTCTCTCTCTCTCTCTTTCTCTCTCTCTCTCTCTCTCTATATATATATATATATATATATATATATATATATATGAGAAAACAAAATTCCAAAAAAACATCTCGATGATTCATTTATACAATGATTTTGTTATTATTTACTAAAATTGTTATAAAAGTTATTTTGCTTAATTTACATAAAAATGAATTATGAAGATGTTTTTTTTCTTGTGAATCATCTTACTTATGAATCATTTATTAATTTATTGTGCTTTTTCACTAAAATAATATGTAGAAAAAACTTGTTACTTTCATACCAAAATTTTTCTTCTTATTTGATCTTGACTATATATATATATATATATATATATATATATATATATATATATATATATATATATATATATATATATATATATATCATACTATATTATAAAGAAAATATTTTTTTTGTTTCACCACATTCATTTAAAATTCCCAAGACTTTTCAGTTTCTTTCTAATAATGTTTATAAGTTGGTTAATAAGGTTAAATAAATATCAAACCTTAAGTGTAATCATATATAAACTAAATTTTAATATTAAAAAAATATTTTTACTTATACTTATAAAGTTATGTTTTTTAACTTTTCACATATTATACTTAATTTATTAGTTTTAATATATTGTTGGATGTAAACCTTTATCATTTTAAAGCTACAACTTTTAAACAATTTGTATAAAATATTTAAATGATAAACTTAAATATAGTATTACAGGATCTACTTAAATATAAATTTTAGTAAACATAAACAACTCAAATAATATTTTGTAAATAGTTAAAAGCGATAAGTTATAGTGTCTTTCTAATAGTGATTATAATTTGGTTAATAAGGGTAAATAAATATCAAACATAAAGTGTAATCATAAATAAATTGAATTTCAATATTAAAATAATATATTTACTTCTACTTATAAAGTTATGTCTTTATCTTTTAATATATTATACTTAATTTATTAGATATAAAATGTTGTTGTATGTAAACCATTATCAGATTAAAGCTAGAATTTATGAACAGTTTGGGCAAAATAATTATATTGTTAATTTAAATATAACATTACAGTGTAAACTTAAATATAAATTTCAGTTCCACTTAAAAACCAAAGAATATTTTGTAAATAGTAAAAAGTTATAATTTGTAGTGATAAATGGAAAAACTAAATTGTAATCTCAATTTAATTAAAATATTTCTTAAAGATATTTTTATAATCGTTAAAATTTTTCAAATAAGTAGCTTAAAATAACTTACAATAATAAAAGTTAAAAATAACTCTATATAATTAATTATATTGTTAACAATACCTTTAAAATAATTTTTTTGATGTTTTAAATAATTATATTGATAGAAATTAAAACATTAAGCAAATAAATTTAAAAAAAATTAATTAACAATAACAACAACTATAAATAACATTAAACCATATATTATATTTAATTTTATTAATGTGTAACTCGCGAATAGAAGTTATTTAAGCGATTGAGATTATGCAGTTATAATATATGTATATATTATCATATAATTCAAAATAATCAATATATTATATCAATTTAGTATATGAATTATTGTATCAAATTTAATAACAACATTATTGTTATACTTAAAAAAACATATATTTGTAGTTGTTGTCCGGATAATTTGATACACAACTTAAATATAAATGAATAATTTCATACATAATTTGAATATGCATGAGGAATATACAGGTTGAATATATTCCTTGCTGAATACTATATCTGAATACACAAAGGTAATTTTATACATATATAGAGAATAAACAGGTTTGATATCAATATGTATCTAACATGATTATTTAATTGTAGATATTTTATACACTTGTTGAATCTAGTTACCATCCATAATTATAGTGATCTTATGATCATGATAATACGAATGACTTTGTTATCATGGCTAATATACCCTTATGTATTAATTACATATGGATACTTAATTATTTTAATTATTTAATTAATTAAATTTTGAAAAATACAAAATGATTGGTTATAATTCATTTCCACTCTTGTAACAATAAACATAATTCTCATTTGAACATATATATATATATATATATATATATATATATATATATATATATATTCAAATAAAGACACCAAATAAAATGAAGCTGTGAAGACATTAATTTTATGATATTATTCTGTTGTGAATTTTATATGTAATGTTTTATATCATTATTCAACAATGAATAAATGAAAAATCTTATGATTATATCTACATTAGAATTTACTGCAATGTTACATATATACAAAATTTATAGAAGAATAATAACATAAAAATAATAGCTTCATCTGAACCATCTTATATATATATATATATATATATATATATATATATATATATATATATACTGTAGAGACCCGAAGTGTGGCGTCCGTGGCTCGCTCCTTAGCCCAGTTTTAGTATTCATGGTGAATGCATGCATCCTTGGTAATTATCGCTTTCATTTATTATTCTCATAATTGTACTACAAACCCTAGCTCGCCTCTATAATAGAAGTTCTTTATCGAGCTCTACTGAGGCGTGACTATTCTTGAATCATTAAGCTATATTTTGATTCCATCTTGTGTTCTCTATGTTTATTTGTTTGTTTGTTTTTATTGATTAACCTATTGATGATCTAATCGTTCTAAGAGTTTTCAACTCATCAATTGGTATCAGAGCAGGAGACTCTTTAACTCATACACATCTCTTCTGTTGAAGATCTAATCGATCTATTATTGACGTAGTTCTTTAATAGTCGATCTTACCCTAACGTTATTTACAAGTCTGATATTAAGCACGTTTTTGAACAAACATCATCATGTCCATGGAAGATTCTCAGACAAACCCAATGAATATCTCCAACACTATAGGATCAACGACAAGGATTCCTATATTATGAACTCAAGATTATGAGGTCTGGACGCATCACTTCAAAGACTACGTGATTGGTTCAGAGACAATGGATACTTGTTCTGGGAGGTGATTATTGTAGGTCCATTTTCTCACTCAAGCACTTCAAGAATTGTTAAAACTCAAAAGGAGTACAATCAACCCGTCAATGATGTGAAAGACATACCCCAAGATGAGAAGGAAAATTTTCAGTGCAACATCAAAGCTTTAAGGATGATAAGGTTCGCTTTACAATCGGACACGTTTCGGTTGGTAAGCTCATGCACAAAGGCGAAAGAAATTTGGGATAGGTTGAAGGAACTGTATTCTACAAATGAAGATCTTGAGCATTCAATCCAAACATTGTTGCTCTCAGAATTTGGTGACTTCAAGCAGAAGCCCGAAGAGATGCTGATTCAAGCTTTCGATCACTTTAATCATCTTTTGAGTAAGATGATGAAGCATGGGATTGAAAGGAAAGTCATTAAACAAAAGGTCACATTCATGAATGGCCTTAGACCTGAATGGATGGTTGTGGTGTCTAGTGAAGGTACACAAACAATTCAAGGCTTATTCTCTGGCAAAACTGGTGGGAATATTAAAGTCACATGAGAGTGCAGTGACTAAAGAAACAAATGTGGTTTCTAGCATGGGGTACTTGGCTCTAATCTCCAAAGGAAAGAATGTTGCTGAAGAAGAAGGAGATTTAGACCTTTCTGAATATGATTTAACAAGTGAATATTATACTTTGATGGTGTCAAATCCCAAGAAATTCATCATAAGAAGGTTCCCAGCTAATAAGAATCGAAACTGGCAGGGAAGCTACAGTGCCGAGAAAGCGAAGGAGGAACCGAAGAATGTTTCTCAGACCGAAGAACCAAAGAAGGAAGTAAAACCTGTTGGCGAGTCAGGTTTTAATTGTCACTACTGTAGAGGCAAAAATCACTTCGCCAAAGATTGTATGTTGAGAAAGATGTCAGAAAAGAATGACGATGATGACGAGGAAGCGAACCTCATACGACGATTGGAGGAAATCAAGAAGAAGAAAGTTGGATCTAATAACACTATGAATGCTCTTATTGTGCAAGGAAATACTGTTGACGATGAGTTCGACAGTGTTGAAGTTTGGTCCACATATTATGAAGATGAAGAAGTGAGAAAGCCTACTCATGGCAGGGTTTTCTTGATGATGTTGCAGGAAAGTGTCTAATGGTGACCTCTGGGGTGTCACAAATGAGAGGCTATACCACTGATGGGGGACTAGACGAAGCGAAAGAGTGAGAAGACATGTGTTTTGCAGTGAAACCTGTCAGTGAGCAGATCAACGAATGCAATGAGCTGATCAAGAAGGTACAATCTATTCTTGTTTCTTTACAAATCCCCATCCAAAACTATGAAAAAGAACTAAATGGATTAAAATCTAAATTTTCTAGTATAAGTGGTAGTTTAACTCAAACTCGCGTAACAAACTCTAACCTAACTGATCAAATCAGTAGGGTGTCATCGAAGAGTGAGGAGAGGCGTATGCAGATAGAGAAAAAGGATAAGGAGTTGATTAGGTCTAGGGATGAAACAATTTATTTGCAAAGAGATAATTTAATGCTTTTAAAACAACGAAATGTTTTTTGCTTGATTGCTAAACGATTATATTCCAACATTACTCAATTGCATCTTGATTGTGATACGGGGAAGAAGATACATCGTATGATTTTATGCTTCCTTGAGTTAAAGGAGGATGAAATAGATGTCGATGCATATAACTGTGAAAATGTTGTTTCTTCTGATGATATCTCTCCCGCTTACAAAATTGATCTTGACAAAATAGAGTCCTTCATAAAGTCAAAAGACCATAAGGACATGCTTAAAAATTTGTTAGATGAAAATGACAGATTAAAAATCAAAACCGAAATTGTACATAAATTTGACTCTTTGAATGCCAAGTTGAGTTCAGAAAATAAAATTGATATTGAAAACACTTATGAATTCAATGATGATGATGATATGAGTGTAATATCTGTAGAAGATGAGGTGGACTGTTCCGAGTTTGTTAAGAGCGAACTTGAAACCAACAAAATTCTTATTTCTGAAAATTCTGTTGAGTTCCCTCGTTTATCCAAAGACAAAACCAGAGTCCTCAAGGAAAAGGCTGTTTTATATCAAAAGGTCCAAACAACTCCAAATCAAGTTTATACAGTTAAAGGAGTTACTCAACAACAGACTGCCGAACTGACAACATTAGTAGAAGAAGATAATGTTGATGGATGTGATGAGTTTTTTGGGTCAGCACCGATTGATAACGCCGATGAAATAGTAGGTATATCTAAGAAAACATCATGGAGGTTAAAGGTAGGTATGTAGCAGAACCACTTAATAAACCTACACACACTTTGATGTGCCAAGCACAAGTGGTACCAAAATTCCTTCAAGCGAACCGGTCATGGTGTCAAGCGAAACCTCTTTGCTAAAGAGCGAAACTCATGCTCAAAGACCGAAGCAAAAGGCCAACATCCATAAAACTCCAAAAACAGGTGTCAGAAAGAAAGCATCAACGAAATTTGAGATACAAGAAGAATCTCACTGAAAGGAAACAGTTTTGGCGATCTCAAAACCTTAATTACATTCGCTATGAAAAGACTTCTAAGTCAAAGGAAGAAGCAAAATCAAACTCAGCTTCTCGCACTCAACATAATGAAAACAACCGAAAGAAGAGTTTCGATCCCCAGAATAAAAAAAAAACCAAAAACAGAGTTTCGGTCCACAAAAGAATAGCAAGCAAAAGAGGAGTTTCGGTCCTAAGACGGATGACAACCGAAAAAGAAGTTTTGGTCGTCAAGATGAGAGAAACCGAAAGAATGGTTTCGGTCCTAGACCAACCAATGAGAAGAACCGAAGGGAAGGTAGTTTCGGCTCTCAAACAAGTAAGAGCAATGAACGAAAGCTTAATTCTATTCCCAAGTCCCATCTTTCTCATTCTCACTCTTACTCACAGAATGATCGAAAGGGAAAAGGAAAGCTCTTTCCAGAAAATGAAAAGAAGACGTCGTTTAAACCCAAAGTGGAGAACCGAAAGACTGCTAACGTCAAATTCTCAAATTCAAAAACTGAACCTAAAGTACTCAAATCTAATAAAATCAAAGTTTTCACCATAAAAAGAAAAGATGAAACAAACTTAATAAAAAGAAATTTTTTAGTTGATGTTTCTCCTACAATTCCCTGTTCTGTAAAAGGCTCACAAGGACCCAAGAAACTTTGGGTTCTTAAATCTGCTTAAGTTTTGCAGGTTATGTGTGACGAGCAGTTCGACGATGAAGGGTACATAGACAGTGGCTGCTCACGTCACATGACATGAAGAAGGGAAGAGCTGAAGGAGTTTCGGTCCCTTCAAGATGGTGGAAGTGTCAAGTATGGTAATAATTCTTTTGGCACGATCAAAGGTTATGGTATTATCACCAATGGTGATTTCACAATACGAAAAGTGGCGTTCGTTGAAGGCTTACAACACAACCTTACCAGTGTTTCTCAACTGGTGGTTGGTACCGGGTTAAAAGTTTTATTTGACGATGATGGCTCAGAGATTATTGAAAAGAATACGAACGATATTCTGCTGTCACACCACAAAACCGATAACGGCGGAACACGTTATGGGGTGGAGGACGTCATGTTCAATATCATAAAAATTGCATAATAGTACAAACAAGCGACAACAACCACAACATATATATAGTGAATTTAATTACAAACATGTTATGTAAAGTTTAATAGACACCAAAAGTATAACAAAAATAAGAAATGGGTCTTGTATGTGCTCCATCTTCTCCAAAAGCTGCACTTGTACCTGTCTATCTTTGACCTGAGGATACAAGTTATTTTGAAAACGAGTATCAGCATAAAGTTGATGAGTTCATAAGAATTTAGTGTCGTTGTTGTATAAAAAGTGTTTACAAACTTATAGTATAAAAACTGAAATTTATGTTTAAGTAATAGAATCCCTAGAAAATCCTATATTTTCCAGAAAAGTACAATGTAAGTTAAATCCTTTGAGTTGTGTGTAAGTATTATCATTGAAAACCTTCAGTTGTAAAAGTACGGTAATAAATCTCATATGAGTAACATAGATGAAGAAAAGTTATGCCTGTTGACAGCAGTAGTGGTGCAAGCTTCCATTAGTAATAGTTACTTACTTACTTCGGGATGTTAGCTTAGGCTTTAGTCTTAGTGTATTAATTTAAATAAAGGTGTAACCCTCATGTAACCAGACTGGATGATAATAGAGAACCCGACGACCTTCCCGGTCCTGCGTAGTGTAGTGATGTAGTGCCACCCCTGGGCCTAGTCGGCTCGGACTGTAGTTAACAGTCGGGATGTAATAGTGTCTGCCCCGTATAGATCTATACATGTAGTGTTGCCTTCCTTCCGGAAAGCCCTGGTCACATGGTGTAAGCGCGGTTGGGTGTCTTATAGAGGAATAGTGTGTTATAATCTGGATTAGTGTATTCTATTGTATTATAGTATATTAGTCTTTTTGTATAGTTTCTAGAGTGTTCTCTTATACGTGCATTAACTTGTAATAATAGCAGTTATAGTTAGTCTAGTAGTAGTAGAGGTAACGAGCAGTAGTCTTAACTATACCTATTATAGTTAACTAGAGTGTATGATTTCCCACCTTTGAGTAGCAAAGGTAGCGAGTAAGATGAAGACTTTCATATTTATCACAAATATATATGATATATAACTAAGAAATCAACGACAGTAGTAGGGGTGTTTAAGGTTCCAAGAGTGTACTCCCTTGGAGTTTACGGTCCAAAGACCACTCCTTGGGAGTTTACGACCGTAAACCCCATGGTTTACGGTAGTAAACTCTTGGACACCTCCAATATTTGATTACAAGGCTCTTGGCTCAATCTTAACATGTTCTAGTGAGGGTATAAGGCTCTTTAGGGGGCTTAAACTTTCATTTGGCATGTTTTAAGGGAGTTTACGGTCTAAGAATATGCTTGGGCCATAAACTCTAGTTTGCCCCTAAAATGTTGATGTTTAGGTGTTCCAAGTCCGAAATAGCAAGTTCCTAAGCCATACCTTAAGCCTAAATGTGGTTAGGAAGTGTTTTGGGCTTGGTTTGCATGTTTAGAGGGTGTTTACGGCCTAAGCATGTGCTTGGACCGTAAACCCTCTTTCAAGCCTTAAAACTTGATGATTCAAGGTTCAAACACTTCTAGGTTAGGTCCAAAACTAGTTTCTAAGCCTAAAGGGGAGAAATTGGGCACTTTTGGCACCATTTTAGGGGTTTACGGCCCAAGGAGGTTCTTAGGCCGTAAACTCCTCTTTTTCAGCCTTCAAGAACAATTTTGGGGTTAAAACACTAACCAATGATGTCTTGAACAAGTTAGGGTAAGAGAACTTACGTTTTGGAGGCGGAAACTTGCGGCTTTTGGATGAAATCGGACTTGAGGAGAGAGAGTAGAGAGAGAAAGTGGGTCTAGTGTGGTAAACGGTTTCTAAGGAGTGTTCACTCTCCTTTATATAAGGCTTGGGTGTTTGTACCCGGTATACGGCTACCCGATACTTATGTTTAACTAGTTTTAAACTTTTTACCCGGTTAAATGGTCGTAATAGAAATAACTTTTTCCAATTAAATGGAAATGTAATTTACATGTTCTTATTTATTTTATTACAACAATATTAACATAAAATACAAATAAATAAAACATTTATTTATTTGTCGACCCCATTTTAATGCCATTGATGTTGCTTGCTACACACAGAGCAAATCTTATCTCAATAAACGTTTCTCCATCACTCCTTATGAGATCTTGAACAATCGAAAGCCTAATGTAAAGTTTTTCCATGTGTTCGGTTCAAGATGCTTTATCTTCAATTCAAAAGAGCATCGAACCAAGTTTGACGTCAAAGAAGATGAAGGAATCTTTCTGGGTTATTCCTTAAACTCCAAAGTATATAGGGTTTTGAAAAAGCGTTCAAAGAAAATTGAAGAGACATATTATGTCACCGTCGACGATATCTACGTCAAGAAACTAAACACAATTGAAGGCTTTGTGGAGGAAATATTTCCAAAATCTGGTCAAGCTACAATACCAATTTCAAACCTCTTTGACCAATACATTTTGTCGTTTGATGAACCAGAAAAGGCTATTCACTCTGAATCCAAAGCTGCGGATAACAAGGTAGACAACTTGAAGAAGATAATCGATGATGTTGCAAAGAAAATGGCAGATGAACAACCAATAACAACCGAATAGACTGATACAAGCAAACCTCCAAATGATAGTCCTTATATTTAGGGGGAGGGTTCGTATTTTCCAAATAACCAAGATTCACCATTCCATGGGGAGAGCCAACCATCATCAATACCAACCGAAAGTCAAGTCCAGAGGGAGAATTCTGAGCCTGAAGCTGAGGAAGTTTCATCATTCGAGGGGGAGAATGCAAATACATACGAGGATGAAACTCAGTTAGAATTCGAAGAAGAAGTGAATGTTGAACTGGATCCCTCATATGATCCTATTTACCCTCCTCTAACCAAGTGGACCAAAGATCATCCACAAACACAAATTATTGGTAAATCAACAGAAAAGGTACTCACACGATCACAACTGAAAGCGAAACAAACTGCACTACTCTCTAAAGTGGAATTTTGCATGTTTAATTCGTTCGTCTCCAAGGTTGAACTGAAGACGATCAACACTGCACTCGATCATTCTGATTGGATACAGGTGATGCGGAACAAACTCAATGAGTTCGAGCGAAATAAAGTGTGGAGACTGATTCCAACACAAAAGGATGCTTCTGTGGTTGGACTAAAGTGAGTTTTCAGGAACAAGATGGATAAGGAAGGAAATGTGATTCACAACAAGGCAAGATTGGTTGTGAAATGTTACTATTAAGAAGAAGGCATAGATTACTAAGAGACCTTCGCTCCAGTACCAAGCATAGAATCGGTTCGCATTTTTCTCGCCTATGTTGCACACAAGAACTTTGAAGTATATCAAATGGATGTGAAGTGTGCCTTCTTAAATGGAGAACTGGAAAAGATTGTGTATGTAGAGCAACCATCGGGTTTCATGAACGAGAAGTATCCAGATCATTGCTACATTCTGGACAAGGCAGTCTATGGTCTAAAGCAAGCACCAAGGGCATGGTATGAAACGCTAACTAGATTTCTCAAAATGTCAAAGTTTAAAAGAGGTTCGGTTGACCCAAACTTCTTTCGTAAGAAAGAGTGTGACCACCTTATGATTGTTCAAATTAACGTTGCTGATATCATCTTCTGTTCCACAAATCCTGGCTTAACAGCTGAATTTAGGAAGTTGATGGAGACGAAATTTCAAATAAGCTCAATGGGTCTTATTAACTTTTTCCTTGTCTTGAATATTAGATAGGGACCCGATGGCATTTTCATTAATCAAGAGGCTTACACGAAGACATTTCTTGCCAAGTTTGGAATGATGGGAGATTCAAAAGTAAAGGTTCCTATGGCGTTTGGCATGAAGTTAACACCTTCTCTGGACAAACCGGCTGCTGATATGACCCTCTATCGTCAGATGATAGGGTCCCTAATGTATCTAAGAGCAAGTCGACCATACATAATGTTGTCTGTTTATTATTACGCTAGGTTTCAAGCTAATCCACGTGAACCTCACCTGCTTGCTGTGAAGAATATATTTTGATACCTGAAGCAAACCTCTTCTCTCGGTCTATGGTACCTAGCCATGTCAGGTTTCTTTGTCCAAGCATTCTCAGATGCTGATCTAGGAGGATGTGGACTGGACCAAGAGAGTACCACTAGAGGATGCCAATTTATGGATGTCAAACTTGTTAGCTGGCAGTCAAAGAAACAAACTTGTGTGTCTCTCTCCACTCCCGAAGCAAAATACATAGCCGCAACATCGTGCACATCTCAGGTCATTTAGATATAATGTTAACTTCTAGACTATGGCATGAACATGAAGAAAATCCCACTATATTGTGACTCAGAGAGTGCAACTAGGATTTGTTATAACCCAGTGCAACACTCAAAGACGAAACACATAGCACTGATGTATCACTTTATTAAGGATCATGTGGAAGATGGTAATGTGGAAATTCATTTCGTAAGAACCACTGATCAATTGGCTAACATCTTTACTAAGGCCTTGCCTGAAGCAAGTTTTAATAAAATCCTACAAGGCTTAGGAATGATGGAAGCTGAATCTGTACCTAAATCACTTTCGCCTCAATAAAAGTTGGAAGCGAAATAGAGCGAACGCTCGGTCCATTTCGAGTTCGGTCATACCGGGCTCAGTTCGCCTCTCATCTCCAAGTGATGGTTTCGGTTGTATAGTATGTACACTCTTTTTCTCATAATTTATTTTATTTTTTTCCTTTTATTTTCAACTAATCAAGTGATGGTTTCGGTTGTATAGTATGTACACCCTTTTTATTTTCACAAAATCCAAAAATATTTTTCTTTCTATTTTTAATTATTTTTCAGAAAATCTTACAAAATCAAAAAATATTTTTCTTTTTGTTTTTAATTCTTTTTCAGAAAATCTTATAAAATCCAAACATATTTTTCATTTATGTTTTTATTTCTTTTTCAGAAAATTCAAATCATAATTTAAAAATATTTTCTTTCATTTTATTTAAATTTACTTTAGTCTTAATCTAATCCGTGTATAAGGACTATTCTCAATGATGGAGTTGGGATAGGTATAATTCTTTATCTATGTATTAGCTAAGTGTCCCTAGAAGCATGCTGATGCATGTTGACCCAAGCCTCCAAAGATTTTGAGTGAAGCCTTACTCTTCTCCAATTGAGTTAAGAGTTTTTCTGATTGGTCCATCTTTTATAGTAGAGGTACATTCGGTTCTTTAACCACCTCAAACTTATTCTCCATCATCATTCGTTTCATGAATGTAACCCTTGAGACTCTCAACACTACCACTGAGGTTTATGGCTACACATCTTTTGTGTTAATGATCTTAGTTTTGTGTCACTACATGCTAAGTGAAACCCAAAATTCAATACCTATA
The DNA here is from genome assembly GCF_051521515.1 of Lactuca serriola. Lineage (NCBI taxonomy): Eukaryota > Viridiplantae > Streptophyta > Magnoliopsida > Asterales > Asteraceae > Lactuca > Lactuca serriola. The sequence continues at coordinate 283,389,952 of NC_136415.1, forward strand.
ATGCATTGACGGTGAGCAATTTAATGTTCTAGCTTTCACCTTTAAATTAACGTCACCACTTTTGTGGAAGTACCTTGAAATCTCCTTTTATTTTGAGAGATCCTTATGAAAAGTTCTATTCCCATGACTTTTCTGCCTATAGGATCCAATTTTTATTTTTCGTTCAGATTTCTAATTAACTTTTGTCAACAAGTCACCGAATATGATCCAAACCTACTTGTTTAACGTGCCACGTCGGTCTCACAAATACTTCGTTCTATTTCGGTCTTATGTCAAGTACCGAAACCTGAATTGAAGCGAAAGCCACCCTTAATAGCCTTATATATAAAAGATGCCTTTCATTGCTTCTTAAGAAGTAGTTGATCGTAATTCAACAGGAAACCACACAAGCACTTTGAAGTCTTTCTTGACTTTGAAGGAAGAGATTCGTGCCTGGGATCCACTGCTTTATGTCTTAAATGACATCACAAAATCTCACAAATAGTTTGATTTATTTCTTTTTCTTTGACACTATCTTGCATGAAAATCTTGCATTCTCCAAAAGTCTAGTTCGGTTATTCACAAGCTATTCATAAATATATAGATTCGGTTCCTAACAGTGTAATGCAGTTATTTACAAATGAAGGGATGGGTCAGTATATTGCCTTGGTTAATTATGGCAATAACGATTCCATTAAAGGTACAAGGGGTGATTCAGCAGGAAGTCTAATCGAGTGTAGAGTTGAAAAATGGGATGAGTTTGGAAAGACGTGTGAATTTGAACCATTACCCAGTCATGTGTCATCAACTACTTGACTGGGGTTGCTTGTTGTCTAATCACGCATTTTTAGGCGTCGTTTCCCATAAAGGTGGAATCATTGCTCCTGATTTTTCTCTCTCTACAAAATCGTATATAAGGGTTTTGATTACTGTGCTCTTCTTCTTTACTACTCTTCAACTCTCTCAAGCAAACGAAGGCGATTTCCGGCGATTTGGTATTCACTGTTCATCTTCCTCTTCTTCACGCTTCAACAATGGCAAACTCTTCTTCAGTTCAAGAACTATGAACGCTCCACTCTTCTCACAATCAAGCCTAACCAAAACTTGCTTATCGATCTCACACCATTCCTCTACGATACTTACATGTATCAAGTGGTGGAATGTCTTAAGTATTCCCCACTCGTCAATGCTCTATCAACGGTGGAAGTCGTACCAATGGCATGCCTCTCAATAATCTACTCCACTGCTACTTATGACAAAGCTGCAGAGAAGATTTATTTCGATATTCTCAACCAGAAGGCTTCAATCTCAAAGAACTGATTCTGCTCACTACTAGGGCTTTCTTATGAAGCATCCATGGTGAATCCTGATTCCATCTCCATAGGTCAGCTCTTTTTGATGTTTTACAACATGGGGTATACCGAAACCCTAACTATTGTGACCAAGGTCAAGAAATCGTGCCTTCCTCCTCAATGGAATGGACTCTTCACCTTCCTTTTCAAAGGGCTTTCAGAACGAAGCGCCGGATCAGATGGTGCTAGCAAGTCTTTCATGACTCTGCTTTATGGGTTGTACCATGGTATCAACCTGGATTATGGTTCAACTTTATGTCTTTAACTGTTTCAAAGTTTGTCATCTACCTCTCGCCACACAGAAATTTCTTGTGCCTGGTTCTGGACCATTGTCACTCAATGGACAATGGAGCACTTTCATGTTCCTATCACGACATATTCCTTACTCTCCTCCATCACTACATTTCACACTACGAAGATTATTGCCACTGATCCCTCGAAGTGTTTCTTCATTGGATCCATTCCATAGTCAATGTATGCTTGTGTATCCCCTGAAAGCAAGATTATTCAGGAGTACAAGAAGCTCCCTTCATCTGGTCCAAGGGAACTCAATACATAAATGATGAGGTCTATTGAAGAAGTAGAAAAACCTGCTAAGTGGGGCAAAAAGCAAGAAGAAAAAAAGGGTGAAAAGGGAGTTAAAGTATCGAAGGTGCAGAATCCTAAGAAGCAAAAGTCTGAGAAGGCAGCACCTTCCCAGCCCAAGCAGAAGAAGGCCAAGAAAACAGTCAGGAAGCTTATTCTTGCTTCATCAAGCGACTTAGACTCAGAGTACGTGCCTACTGGTCATCAACACATCATTCAACCCGACGAAAGCAAATCAGACAGCGAAAGCTCAGATGATGAAGGTTTGGTTCGTGGTGACACACCACCTCGTTCTCCTACACTAGAGGTATCAGTTCTCTCCCAAGCACCTTCTCCTACACCTATTTCCATCCCTATTACCTTTCCTCCCATTTCCCCTATCATCACATTTCAACCTTCCTCCACCATTCCCATTCCTACTCCTATATTCTCTAAAGTTATAACCATTACTGGAGTTCAGACCAACGTATCTGATATGGGGGTTCGTACTTCAGCACCCGAAACCCCTGTTACTACCGAACCTCCATCCCCTACCCAATCGACAGAAACCAATACTGTTCTTGGTGGTGAGGATGTCGATTCTGATACCTTCTACTATAGTCCATTCAGGTTGCAGAGCGATGATGATAATGATGCTCCTATAACCAAGAGGCACTTCAAGGATTTGCACGAAAAGCTTGAAAAGCTTTTGGCATCTTCCTCCTCTTCCCATGGCTCTTTTTCAGAAGCTGCAGTAAAGGCTTTGATGACCACCTTTGTAAAAGAGCATGAGGATTCAATTGCTAAGGTAACATCTTCTACAGATGCCTCCACCAAGTCCTGCAAAGAAGTGACCGAAAAAGTCAAAAAACTAATTCTTGATGCTAACATTTTTCTGGAGTCATTACAGGGTGCAGCGAAGTTGAATGTAAACAAACTAAACACCACTGTGGAAAAGCGTGCTGTGTCTCTTGAGATTGAAAAGCAACACTTTGGCACCATGCGTTAGAATATCCACACAGATAAGCTGAGTTGCGGACCTCTATCAATGAGCGTCTCAAGAAGCTCCAAGAAGATTTGGCCATGGAAAGCAGGATCATGGATGAAGTGGCTCTCAAAAGAACTTAACTAAAGACCAAGTCCCTACAACTTACTCAAGCGAACAAGGAGATTGACAACCTTCGCTCTGAGAGAACCGTCATCAAGAGTTGTGTCTCAGATGTTCATGCCATTCTATCCAATGTTCTGGAAGCTCACGACTCAGTTCTCACTCTTTCTGTCAGACTTCATCTTGCATAATAGCTTGGCCCGATACGTGAAATGTTAAGTCGTATAGAGGGTGTTTCGGAGACTATTTTCCTTCCTACAAGCAAAACTGTTCCTCCGACAGTCACCACTGAACGACCGAAGGGTAATGAAGCTTCGGGTTCTAGTGTGAAGGACAAGGGAAAAGGTGTTGTAGAAGATAGTGAAGAAGAAGAAGTGACCATTGCTGAGGCTTTGAAGCGAAAACAAAAGGATATGGAACATGATCTTAGTGCTAAGGCTGCTAGGGAAGCCGAAGAGAAGGAGAGACAAATGAAAGAAGCTCACGATCTCTTGGAGAGTAGGAAAATGCTTTTTCCTCTTTGGTCGTTAGAAAACCTGATTAATCAAGCTAACGAATGTCCAAGAACACATTGGCTTGATCCGATAGAGTCACTAGACCGTGAGAACTCTAGGGATTCTCAGTTTGACATGCCTATCACCCGAAAGACGTTTGTATTTCACTACTTCCTTCCTATTGCTGTAGTTCTCCATCCTGATCCGAAAGTCGACAGGGATCTGATTGACTACTATCTTGAGTTTGCTCAGCTTCAATATCTTACCTGAAGCGCTAAAAAGATAACTTCTGTCAGGGTACTAAAACCATCTGCTGTAGGGGAATTTATCAACGTCAAACTCTAGGTGACCAGAGGTTCAGCTAACTCTGAGCATACAATTTCTTTGGCTGATCTTCCAAATCTCAATCCTCACGACTGGATTTTGCTATACAACATTTTGCTCTCCAATCCAGTTGAATATGAGCCGATCATCGATCACATCAAGAGGATGCTGGTGTGCTACATTCTAGAAGTGGCAAAGTTGGATCAAGAAATTGCTTCAGTCCTTAAAAAGAAGCCAACAGTGCTACCCATTGGTTCATCTAGCGACATCAACAGAATGATGATGGGGTGGATTGACCCGAAGCTCAACTCTGTGATGTTCACCAGAGGCGAAGGTCAAAAGTATTTGTTCTCTCTAATTGACAAACATCTTTTCACCACAACTTGCTTGGAACAGGTTTTGGATATCATTCATAAATGCAAGCAAAACAATGAAGGTGACAAGAAGTATTTCATTGACATGATTAGGTGGTATATCAATTTTCGACAAGTACTGGTCGCTATCATTCAAAAGCTGTTCAAAGTGGTGAAGCATAGTCCAGTGAATCAACCGAAGTGATGTCTCACCCCAATTCACGCAAAGGGGGAGATTGTAGAGACACGAAGTGTTGTGTCTGTGGTGTTGAGAGAAAAACTTGGAGACACACTTGAACAAATGTTAGAACAAGTATATTGCAGAATAGTTAATCTCAAAGGATCTTAAAGCTAAACAATAATATAGTTAGATAGTTAGATAGTTAGATAGTTAGTTGTGGAAAGTAAAGAAATATAAATGACAACAATTGTTATATCAAGAATACACTTAAGCTGATTCGTAACAAGGAATGCATTCACTCCGAGTTAATAAGGAAGATCAAGCTTAGTGATTAAGTCTAAAAGACTTGCTTCGGAGAGAGGTTATAGTTTGATATGTTTCAGTAGCAATTTAGAGTAAGGAGAATAAAAAGATAGAGAAATGAAGAAGATAACTTGGAGAAGTATATTCAGAATAATTCACAAGTGATCGAGTGATAAGAGAGATGGTTGAAGAAGAAATTCAGTAGTAAGTAAGTAAGTTTTTAATACATCAGAAAGAGTCTCTATTTATAGAGTCTCAGAACTAAACAACTCTATAAGTAACCGTGCAAGGCATACTGTATAATAGAGTGTATTACATAAGGATAAGTAAAGTAATCTAGATAAGTAGACAGTAGTAGCAAAAGTCTGATTGTGGTTGCTGATGAAGAATTGACTCCGGATGCTGAAATGGCTGCGGGTGCTAAGCCGTTGCGGTAAGTAGATGGTTGCGGTAGCTGAGTTCAAGAGGGTCACTTTTATGTTTCAACATGTGGCTCGCTCCTTAGCCCAGTTTTGTTACCGGTTTGGGCCTATCCAACCGTGTTTATTTTTATTAGGGTTTTAGTATTTAATGTGCATGCATGCATCCTTGGTAATTATCGCCTTCATTTATTATTCTCATAATTCTACTGCAAACCCTAGCTCGCCTCTATAGTGGAATTTCTTTATCGAGCTTTGCTGAGGCGTGAGTATTCTTGAATCATTAAGCTATACTTTGATTCCATATTGTGTTCTCTGTGTTTGATTGTTTTTGTTAACCTGTTGAAGATCTAATCGATCTAAGAGTTTTCAACTCATCATATATATATATATATATATATATATATATATATATATATATATATATATATATATATATATATATATCTGTGTGTGTGTGTGTTTGTATGTTAGGGGTTGTTATGGGTAAAATTTTCTCTTTTACTTCATTATCGATAGCTTGAAACTTATGATAACATCATGGGTTGTCCAAGATCTTGGATTGGTCAAATATCTTAGGGTTGCCTTCATATTTCTTGTAAAGTATTATGTAGTTATAAAAGACTTAAGTAAATAAGGATAGACCAAGTTCAAGGGCAATTGATCAATGTAAAATAAATGTTGATGTGTTTCCTAAATACCGAGACAATCACAGATTAAGAAATATCCCAGGAAAGTTTGTTATATACATATATAAATCCTAATTGGTCCATTTCCACACACGTTCTTATATATACTATATCCTCTTCTATTAAAATGTGTATATTTACATATAGATGACGATCAACTAGCACGTGTAAATCATTTTTACTTTTTAAAAGTTATAAAGGAGTGTGACATGGTGACTACCCAAGGTTTTATGCTGGAGACCTTAAAGGATTATGGGCTTTCGTCATATATCTTTGTGTTCTTGCATTCAATTTATTTACATAATGTTAGTTGTTCAAATCATAACATTTATACATTGTTTTAATTATTTATTTATGCACACACATAATATCTACACTTCAAATCTAAGATATCATGTGCTATTTTCGACCCTTTTTGATAATCTTACGATAATACGATTTTATTCCACACATTCACAACTTTGAACACTATTTTATCATCATTCTTCTATTCGCAAGATCTCGGGCACGATCAACATCTTCAACACATTTCAAGATCTTAAGCACTTCAGAACTTAACATTTTATCTAAAACATCACACAATACTTTGTAATTTGGTTACAAAATTACTTTATCAATTTTTAACTAAAATAATTTGGCATCATCTGTAGGACAAGTAGTATTATTACATTTTTTTTGAGATTATTCAAAAGATTTTTAGTCACTTACTCTTTCATGGACTAAAAATGTGTACTTTGCCGACATATACTTCTACCATTATTCCATCTATTTACACTAGTCAAAATATTCCCCCACCTTCTGTAATTAACCTATTGAGAAATAGTGGTGAAGTTCCGAGAACAAATACCTTCATATCTTCAGCAATCCAACATTCAGGAGTAGTAATTTAAGAAATGTCGGTCATGGGTTCCAGTACCGAAGTCATTTCTATGTTAACCAAGATAGAACAACATATCACAAATAGGGTGAAACCAATATGATGCTATTTGAAAAAATAAAGAATCTTAATACAGACTCAAGAAGGCATGTGGAAACTTCCACCAACTCTATCTTTATTCTTGCATCCCCTGATCTTGAATTTCAAAACTAGTGGATCTTTAGAATGCCAAGTCGAAGAATTCATCTCAAGGTAGAAACCAATCATCATAGATGGTGGAACTGCTAGCATAGGAGGTTCTGCTTCTCAAGATCTTGGAGAGATATTCAACATTTCATCCAATACCCAAGATATGACGATAAGTCTAGTTATGGTGAAAGAACTCATGAAATTTAAAGACATGATCTAAAGTGTACCAAACATCATTTAACTTATACTAGTAGTTTCACTGTCAACCATAGGCTCTCAAGATTTTTACCCCTTATTTATGAAATCGAAGTTCCAAAGAGGTTCTAGACACCTAAAATAAATATGTATGACAGAACCACAAATCCTTAAGAGCATGTCGCCCAATACATAGAATGCATGGAAAGTATTGCAATTCCCCAATATCTCAAGGAGGCTTGTCTATGCAAGGGTTTTATTTCAACCCTTATAAGATCTGCATTAAAAAGGCTCTTAAATGTTCCTCCTTACTCTATCACTTCTCATTAACTTGTTTAATAATCAATTTTCTTGTAGTAGAACTTTTAAGAAACTAACAAGTGACCTTCAAAGAGTAACCCAAGGCAATGATGAATCCTTGAGGGATTATGTTAGCAGGCTTGGGTAAGAAGTCCTTGATATCATACATCTGGATGTTATGATAACCGTATAATCCTTCAAAATGGGGATAAATAAAGATACTCCTTTTTATGAGGATCTTGTCATGATCCCATGTAAGAAGTTGGACGAAGTAAGGAGTATAGCCCTAAAATTCACCATGCTTGAAGAAGACAAGAAGATTCAAAAGAGGATGAATACATATTACGATCATCCTAACAGGAAGAATGAATCTTCCTCCCAAAAGTCTCACAAAGCTAAGCCATACTCAAGGCATGAGAATTATAGGGTTAATGCTCTGGAGGATTAAGAGGAAACTGAAGTTTATCCCAAGATATATGACTATTGTGTTCTTTTATGAATGTTTCAAGTTTTCTCTATGCAAATGTAGGATTTTAGGAACAAGGAAATATGGCCTAATAAAAAAATAAAGCATAAGGATGGAAAGATAAATTTAAGTTGTGTGCTTACCATGGAGATTTTGGATATTTTATCAAACATTGTTTTCCCTCATAAAGGAAATCAGTTACCTGCTGAGCAAAGAAAACTTGAAGGAACACTTAGGAAAAATAAATGACAAGATCAACCAAAAAGCCCAAGATACTGAAACTCTTCCCCAAAGACTAGCATCTCCACCTCAGATGCCAAGGTAATTAACTTTATCTTTGGTGGCTCAAACATATGTGGAACTTCCTATTCTGGCCAAACGGCATGCAAAGCGTTCCAAGATGGAAAAAGGAAGAAAGGCCATGAAATAATTCTTTCTTGGTCATCAAAAAGGAAATATCCTTCTATGAAGATAACAGGGAAGATGTGCTAGACCCATACTATGATGTTCTAGTAATAACATTGTAAGTGGCCAATCCTTTTGTCTGATGGTGGTAGTTTGATCAACATAATTCTAATGGAGACACTCAATAAGATGAAAATCCTATATTTTGAGGTACTTCAAAGATCTTCAGTCCTAGTAGGATTGAGTGGTAAAACCAAGAACACCATTGAATAATTCAAGCTACAAATATGTATAGAGGGAGTTAATTATTTTCAATGCTTTTGTGTGGTTGATTCTTTGTCTTGCTATAATATTATCTTATGCAGGCCTTGGATCCATGATATAAAGGCAATCCCCTCAACTTACCATCAATCCGTGAAGATTCCAATGTCGAAAATAATTGTCCAATATCTTAATTAAATAGGTATAACTTTGGGTATAATAACAACGTCCTTTTAGTGTTGCCATCAAGATCTAAAATAGCTAGAACAAAGATTTAAGAGAGTGAAATAAATAGTTTATTAACTTATCATAGCTTGATAAATTATTTAGAAACTTGTTGGAATTTATTGAGAATTAATTTGAATTAATTTTGAGTTAATTAGCATTAATTAGAAATAATCAAGAAATTATTTAAAGGCACACATATTGAATGTTAGTTGTTCAATAGTTGTGACATCCCCAATTTCACCGCCAGAAAAAAACCGATTTGTTTATGCTTTGTTTTTAAAATAAGAGTAATCGTTTAAAGAAAACGGTTGCGGAATTTGTTCCTAAAACAAAAAATGATAAGAATTTATCAAATCATTTCTTTAAGAAATGAATTTTCAATATATAACAAAATCTCGGGATGTCATGTTCCGATACAGATACATAAGCATAAACAGAACTTACAATTATTTACACTAATGATTTACATCTTCTTTAATCTCTCAGTGAGATATGTCTTCGTATTAATACCTGTGAGACAAAGAAAACTGAGAGGGTCAGGCTTGGGAGCCTAGTGAGCATATAGTGTTTTCGACCCATAATAATATAATTATTATATTCAACCATCAAACAATCAACCCAATTACCCATCCCCATTATCTTTTTTATTTCTCAAGGTTTTACCCTAAGAATTCAACTATCCTTCGTTCATTCCTGAGGATTGACCTAAGGAATTGGCACAAAATCCATTGCTACATAAGGCGCATCTGCCAACACCATCCTTTAAACGCCTCTGCTAGGACTATGTCATACACTATGAGGCGCGACTGCCAAGTTTATGACATTCTCTTTTAGGCGCATCTGCCGACATTATCCTATAAGCGCATCTGCCAGGGTTATCCTATAAGCACATCTGCTAGTATTATGACATTCTCTATTTGGTGAATCTACCAATATTATTCTTAATCATTTTACATACCTCATCATTTACCTCATCATTTTATCACATACCAACTATCTCATCTACCCATGTTCTACTAATATAGTAGATATAAAATACATATACAGTTTAACTCATTTAAAAACCATATAAAACATCCATTCCATGCTTATCTCAAATAAACGACAGTATATAAACACATAGCATGTATTTCATAGGAAATACTTCATATTTATGTGTTAGAAGAAAGTAACCACATACTCACTTGATCAAAAGATGATTGGACAGCACTACGGCTTGTAAAAGTAGTATTCTTCGGTAGCTCTACACAAAAATTGGCTTCTCACGGGGAGAGCTTCGGCTCGGAAACTTTACTTCTCGGGATCTTCGGGGCTTCGGGACTTGCTTCGAGTCTTGGGATTAATACCGGGGCTTCGGGATATTTCTTGCACGCAAAACGATGCAAAAACGAAAGAGAAAGAAGAGAAAAGAAGCAAAGAACTCGGCAGCCTCGACTTCCTTTTATAGGGGATGGATTCTCGATTTACGCTGGGCGTAAATCCAGGTACGCTGGGCGTAACCCGGATAAGCCCGGTGACTCCCCCCCTTTGAATAATATCGGATTTTATAATTAAATTTAATATTTTAATTATTTAATAAACTTCAAAAATTAATATCTTCCTCATACGAACTCCATTCTCGACGTTCCTTATATCCACGCGTAGGTGACACTACGATCCACAACTTTCGTTTAGACTCCGTCGGCTAATTTTGATTTTATTTTTATTATATTATTTTAGTAGGGCGGGACAGGAAAACACCGTTATAAATTCATAACTTCTTCATTCGACATCTGTTTTCATCTATCTTTTTACCGTTGCACTACTATCAATAGGATATTCGATTCTCGTTTAGATTGTTTTGACCAACAATCACTCGATCTCGAATTCGAGTTTCGAACTGCATACTGCTAAGCTGAAACTTAGAAAAATCATAACTTCGTCATACAAAGTCACATTTGGGCACTCTTTTGATGCACGCTCTCGGTTTAACAAACTATACGACTTTCATTTAGATTACTAAGGCTAAATATCGCTCTAACGTAAATTCACTTTTTACGTCATTCAGCGTCGTGCCGGTTCTGTCGTGAAACTTCGACAGGTCATAATTTCTTCATTATAACTCGGATTTCAGCGTTCTTTATATATTACAACTTAGTTAAGATTATTATTTCTAAATAATCTTCTGTCAAAAAGTCACTTTTGGACGCTTATCGTCTCTAAATTGACTAACCTTGATCTACGGGCGTTACAATTATCTCCCCCTTAGGATGACTACGTCCCAGAATCATCAACGAAATAGGACTTGCATAATGATTCCACATGTTATTTCTTCATTCTAGGTAATAACCGTAACTTCTATGTTTCCTCGAAAGAGTATTCAACTCTATGGCTTTCTTGACCGAAGACGATGCCCAATCATGCAGCTGCTTATCGTACTATGTTGTACTTTCAATCATAACCGTTGAGTTACCAAATAAGGTCTTATTATGGACTCCTTCTTCTTCTTAGGATAGGTACTTCCCCTTATCTATTGTAACAAATTCATGGGTCATGTTCTAATTGTTGGGTTTTGAGCATTCTAACACTTCCTAAGTGTACATGCAACCCTAAATACCTTGGATCTATGTTTTCTCTATTATACATGCAAATAAGAACATCCAAGGTATTATCCTAATCTAGCATACAAAAACTATGAATGTAACAGGATAGAATACATACCTCTTGATGTAGCTTGATGTCTTCAAGCTTTAAGAGCTTAGCCCCAATAGTGTGGAAGCCTCAAGTGGAATCACAAATCACCAAGACACCTTGGAATACTTTAGAGAATATGATTACTTGGTTCTCTCTAGTGAAATTGGCTAGCCCTTCTTTAGTGTATCCACACTAGTGCCAATTTCACCAACCAAAGACATCTTTATATAGTATGGAGGATTAGGGTTAAACCCTAATACCCATGACCTTTCATTTCCTAGGATCCATGGGTTAAACACTCCATGGACTATCCATGAAAGCTTAGCCCAACCTAAATGAAATTGGCCCATTCCATATATATAAGAGTCCATATTTAATTAGTTCCTTTTGATCACTTAATTAATTATAAATTAATTCTTGATCAATACTAATTAAATAATATGATTCCATATTAATATATTAGAACTTATAATATATTAATATTAATCGTAAACATACTATTCTCAAAAGATTATCCATATAAATTGTGTCGGTGAAGTGCAACCCAAATGGACCATGCCGGGTCGGGTCAACTACATACCAAATATAGTTATGGACTTAGACATTAATCCAACACTAATGACCTCTTATCGTATGATGCAACGCTTTAACTTATGTCTCTCAGAGTCAAATTCCAAAATGGAATATACCTTCCTTCATATTTTAATGTGATATAATCACGTTTCAACATGTAGCATTTCTACCTGCAAACTTCTTTTAACAATGAGCGCGATACTATCGATCACATTAATTTCAACCTTCTGACTTACGTTAGATGTTACTTTGAACTTGGTTCTTCGAACCACGTAACATACTCACCGTAGTTGGACCCCAATTGGACATGACCACTAGGGTCGGAATAACAGCCATCTTACTAGTCATTTCTGAAACAATGGTAATGTCATACCAGAATAAAATGGAATCAATCACAAGCTTATTAGTAACCTTGTGACTTTCCTTGATCTAAATGCGAGTCCTGTGCTTCCGGTAGTATATGCATCTACTACCTCTCACACCTACTCATACTCGTCCCAAGTATTATCTCACAGTCGACCAAGTCACCATACAAGAAAATCATACAACCATTAACCACACCAGATAACAAAAGTAGGGTTTATATTACTTTCTTCAAACTATTACACAAAAGTTCAAGTTCACCCTATACTATGCCTCTAATAGGCTACACCATAAGTTACTATTCACACTGCTACTTCATAACTTGATCTTTGGATATAGAATCCTCATTCCTGATTCCTTGCATTACCATCTGCTTCATCAACGATCATTTGAAATGCTCTTGCCTTTGGCTTTGGCGGTGCCTCTAGCCTTGCTGCTTGATTTTTCCTTGGGCAGTCTTGCTTGAAGTGCCCCTCTTCATTACATTCGTAACACACCATTTTGTTGAATATACATTCATCAGCGTAGTGCCCATGATTTCTACACTTGAAACATGTCACCTCTGCGCCACATTTTCCCGAGTGCTTACTCTTGCACTTATTGCACCACCTTGCCTCATCCCTTCCTCTTCCTCCAGACTTCGAGAATTTTCTTTTCTCATTAGAACCTGAAGTTCCTTCCAACTTTCTCTTCTCGCCAACTTCAACCTTGTTGGCGGTCCTCCCCTCGATCATATTCTCAACAGACTTGGTAGCCCAAATAGCTGCCTCTTGAGTAGGTGCCTGACACACTGGCACCGCATACTCCCAAGGGAGTCCCTTTGTGTACCGGTCGACTTTTGTCAGCTCGTTTGGGACGATGTGCAAAACAAACTCCATCTTGTCTGTGAAGGCATTAGTGTATTCATCCACTAACATGCTGTCTTTCTTCAATTTCAGAAATTTTTTCTCCAACTCTAGCAGGTTTTGGGCCGAGCAGAACTTGCGCTTGAATTGCACCAAGAACTCTGCCCAAGACAGTTGCAGTGACTCATTAGGGCTTAGGGTCTTCCCAAGAGTGTTCCACCAGCGAATAGCGCCACCTCTGAACTGGTGTACTGCAAATATGGTTTGTAACTTGCCCTTGCAACCACATGTCATAAAGGCTAATTCCATTTCTGAAATCCAATCCATGACTCCAATCGGATCCTGCTTCCCAGTGAAGGCCAATGGTTAGCAAGTCAAAAAGTCTTTGTACTTGCATCCAAGTCCATCAATTCCTCCCTCCTGATGGTTTTGTCTAACTAACAGTGGGTTGGCTTGACCAATATTCCCACTGAAGTTACCTCCCTCCGAATGCCCTCTATTCACTTCGGGCTCTTCCACTTGAATTGACAGTTCTTCATGATTCTGCCTAAGAAGACGTCTCGTTTCTTCCATCTGACGATCCAACATTTTTTGAATCATCATTCGTACACCGGCCATTGTTATTGGCTCAGGTGCTGCTGCTACAGCAGCCACTCGCTCAATCACAGGTGGTTGATTCCTGTTTTCATTTGCGTTTCCAGCTCCAATTATGGTTCTTTCCATTTTTGATCTATACCCCGAATAAGGTAAATTTAGATCCTCATTCACGATATATATTTAAATCGTCCTTATCACTGTGAAACGTTTACATGCTAGTTCTAATATCGTAATCATATGTTTAGAATCCTACACACATAAGGTTACCAGATCCGGTCGGCAACAGACCATAGATCCGAACAAATAATATCATATATGGAAAACATATAACATTTAGCACATAAAAGAATTTTAGGCATCATTCCTAAAATATACTAGTGCTTGTGTCAATTTAGGTGTACTACCTAACATATTTTAGACACACTCCTCACGATCATTACTTAGCATTTTAAGTTTAAGTCTACAAATTTCCTACAAATTACTAGTTCTCTTAAACTAATGCTCTGATACCAACTGTGACATCCCCAAAAAAGAACGATTTGTTTATGCTTTTTTTTTAAAATCAGAGTAATTGTTTAAAGAAAACGGTTGCGGTGTTCCCAAAACAAAAAATGATAAGAATTTATCAAAGCATTTCTTTAAGAAATGAATTTTCATTATATAACAAAATCTCGGGATGTCATGTTCCGATACAGACACATAAGCATAAACAGAACTTACAATTATTTACACTAATGATTTACATCTCCTTTAATCTCTCAGTGAAATATGTCTTCGTATTAGTACCTGTGATACAAAGAAAACTGAGAGGGTCAGGCTTGAGATCCTAGTGAGCATATAGGGTTTTCGACCTACAATAATATAATTATTATATTCAACCATCAAACAATCAACCCAATTACCCATCCCCATTCTCTTCTTTATTTCTCAAGGTTTTACCCTAAGAATTCAACTATCATTCGTTCATTCCTGAGGATTGACCTAAGGAATTGGCACAAAATCCATTGCTACATAAGGCGCATCTACCAACATCATCCTTTAAGCGCCTCTTCCAGGATTATGTCATACACTATGAGGCGCGGCTGCCAAGTTTATGACAGTCTCTTTTAGGCGCACCTGCCGACATTATCCTATAAGCGCATCTGCCAGGGTTATTATATAAGCGCATCGGCTAGTATTATGACATTCTCTATTTGGTGCATATACCAATATTATTCTTAATCATTTTACATACCTCATCATTTTATCACATACCAACTATCTCATCTACCCATGTTCTACCCAACATATTAGTAGATATAAAATACACATAGCATGTATTTCATAGCAAATACTTCATATTTATGTGTTAGAAGAAAGTAACCACACACCCACTTGATCAGAAGATGATCCGAGACACTACGACTTGTAGAAGTAGTATTCTTCGGTAGATCTGGAAGATCTACACAAAAATTGGCTTCTCGTGGGAATAGCTTCGGCTCGGAAACTTTACTTCTCGGGATCTTTTGGGCTTCGGGACTTGCTTCGAGTCTCGAGATTAATACTGGGGCTTCGAGATATTTCTTGCACGCAAAACGATCCAAAAACGAGAGAGAAAGAAGAGAAAAGGAGCAAAGAACTCGGCAGCCTCGACTTCCTTTTATTGGGGCTGGATTCTCGATTTACGTTGCGCGTAAATCCAGGTATGCTGGTGTAACCCGGATAAGCCCGGTGACCCCCCCCCCTTGGATAATATCGAATTTTATAATTAAATTTAATATTTTAATTATTTAATAAACTTCAAAAATTCATATCTTCCTCATACGAACTCCGTTTTCGACGTTTTTTATATCCACGTGTGGGTGAGACTAGGCTCTACAACTTTTGTTTAGACTACGTCGGCTCATTTTGAATTTATTTTTATTATATTATTTTAGTAGGCCGGGACAGGAAAACTACGTTATAAATTCATAACTTCTTCATCTGACGTCCATTTGTGTCTGTCTTTTTACCGTTGCACTACTATCAATAGGATATTTGATTATCGTTTAGATTGTTTCGACCAACAATCACTCGATCTCGAATTCGAGTTTCGGGCTGCATACTGCTAAGCTGAAACTTAGAAAAATCATAACTTCCTCACACGAAGTCAAATTTTGGCATTCTTTTTATGCACGCTCTCAGTTTAATGAACTCTATGACTTTCGTTTAGATTACTAAGGCTAAATATCGCTCTAACGTAAATTCACTTTTTACGTTATTCAGCGTCGTGTCAGTTATGTCGCGAAACTTCGACATGTCATAACTTCTTCGTTATAACTCGGATTTTGGCATTCTTTATATGTACAAAATCCTTGTAACATATACTAAAACTTAGTTAAGATTATTCATTCTAAATAATCTTCTTTCAAAAAGTCACTTTTGGACGCTTATCGTCTCTAAATTTTCTAGCCCTGATCTACAGGAGTTACAATAGTTAAGCAATATGAACAATTTGGATCCCCACAAGGGGTGCCAGGTTGTCAGGAGATCTTGGAGGCTTCCATAATCGATTCAGCAATTAGATAAGTAAAGGATTTGTATATGGATTAAATCTTATGATTTAACTGATTCAAATCCTCTGTATCTGCAAATTACCTCATCTGTAAATAGACCCTTATAGCCTCCATTAATTCCGTTCCTTTCCCTCCATGCACTTAGAGAATCTGATTTCTCACGTGCTTATCATCTCTCCTTAATTTTATAGAGTTCTATATTTTGAGTGTGAGCCTTTAGATGAATTCCTACTTTGGATGCTAAATGTTTCTAAGATCCACCAAAAGTTCAAACTCTTTAAAGGAATCACAAGTATATACGATTACACTTGGAATTTTCGTAATTTTATTCATCTTATTAGTTTAATATCATAGTTTTGAAAGTAGGTTGATATAATAGTAAAACCTAGGTCTAGGGTGCATGTGCACATATGGTTATTATTAACTGCCTTTTGTTGCCTAAAATTAGTGCTTAGATGCATAGAAACCCAACAAGCAACACCTATATATATATATATATATATATATATATATATATATATATATATATATATATATATATATATATAATTTTCCTAAAATTTATTTCATATAATTTATCCAATCCGAGTACTCCCTGCATAGACTGAATACTCGCGAGACGCTAGTCAGTCGCCATGGGAATGCGTAACGAATTTTACAATATTGGCCATACCTAAGGAGGCATAAAAATTAAAGAAGAAGTAAGAGATGTTTAGGAAACCAAAGAGTTCAAGATGATGTTTCGCTTGATCGAATACAAACAAGTATTAAAACAATAAGAGATAAATCAATAAACTAAAGAGACAGAAGAACAAGGATTATCACAAAGATACTTTTCACATAGAAAAATGTTCTCACACAGAGAACAGGTCACAATGACGGTCACCAGACTTATATTAGGGTTTCACCCTAATGGTGACTATGTACTAATACATTAAACGTAAATCCTTTTGTTTTAGGGATACGATATAATCTTAGTATAGTCTGATCCTTATCACCAAGATTACGGAGCATACATCTATTCTATGAATACAATTCTATCTATAATTACAATGTATCTAACCGACTAATATACGAAAGTGTCGAACTAATATACAAAAGGTGTCATGATGTCAGTAATGATATGTTATTGTTGGCACTGACATTGATGGACATCATGTGAAATATGTTTGACTCATCAGATCATAAAGTGTGACCTTACAATCTCCCCCTATCTAATGATGTCAAAACGAATCGTCAAAGGTTTGTTTCATTCATCATACTTGAGCTCCCCCAGAAAAGCTGATTGCTTGTCACTTTTTAAGACGGTAGCTCCCCTTGAGAAGGTGATAACATTATATCCCCCTGAGTAGGTGTGTATAAGTCTCCCCATTTTTGGCATCAATAGTATATCAGGGAGACATAATCTTCTCTATTGTTATCATCAATCATCATGGCGACTTCCCAAAAAAATCACCAACTTCTTCAGTGCTATCTTCAATAGCTATGATGCATTTAATATTCAAAATATAAAATTCAATTTTGCTAAGTCGATGTCCCATGATTTATGTTATGTTAACCAATACTTCAAGCTGAGAAAGTACTGATGCTTGAAATTTTGAAGAGCTAGACTCTCCTTCGAAAGTATCAGCAGTTTAAAGAGTCGAGATCTGAGGAATAAGAACAATATTTTGTTGGGGAGGAGATAAAGGAACTTCACCAGTAGTTTGAACAGGTCTAAATAACAGAGGATGAGGGCGAAGATTATGGAAATCAAATGTGCTTGTTCATTCTTAAAGGAAGACCTCTATTAAGAATTGAATATTCTGATGATGGTTGATCAAAACTAGGCCTAGCTTCACTAAAAGCGTACTGAGTGCAAGAGTATTGAGTGCTTATTTGAGTCATATTGGTTTGGGATGAAGCATCAACCATCACAATATTAGTGCCAGAGTTGGAGGATTCACATTCTTTCTCACCTGATTCCTCTTCTCCTTCACCATTGTATTCAGAAGAATAGAGGGTTTTTTTCATCATTAGTTTCAGGCTCTGGTATGGGTTCTTCTATCTCTTCATGAACTTCATAAGGATTCCCAATCCAAGCGATCATTGGGTCAGACAAGTAAGGATCTTCATCGATAGGATTAGTGTTAATGATCTTGGAGGAGAGAGCATGACATGGAATGGATTCTCCATGATTCGTGTTGTAATTTACACCAGTGTGTGCTAGAAATAGAGCAAGCCATCTTGGATATGGAAAATATGATGTTCTCTTTTTGCCACTAGTACATTCAACCAATTGATCAATGAAAAGTTAAGAAAAATCTAATTTCTTGTCTCAAACCACGACATATAACATGCGTATTTCAAATAGATTCAAATGGTCTAGACTACCAGTTGTGTAACCAAGAAACTTTCCAATAACTCCTATGACATACTTCCAACAAGCAGGAAGATGCTAACAAAGAACAAATTTAGCATGATCACATTTTCCATTCTGATAAGAGAAGTCATACTTAATAAGAATTAAGATTGATCGACATCTGGCTTCAAAAGGAGTTCATTCCTAGTCCACCATGAGAGGAAGAAGAAGAACTTGAAGAATAGTGATTACAAAGATGTAAACCCTAGAATGACCATCTCCAACAGTTCTAGAGATAAATTGGCCATTTGCATCAATAGTGATGGAATAGTAGAACTCACATGCTTTTTTTAGGAAGAGTGGATCAGGAACATTATTGAGTGCTTAACACAATGGACATCTATTGAATAAATTTACGAAATCTTCCATGCCAGAACCTTGATGCTGAGGAGGACTAGTGCAAGAGAAAGAAATTTTGTTTTCTTGAATAACAATTGGGGATTCAGGGGTGTTTGAGGCTTTCACTACATTTACAAATGGGATGAAAATGAATAGGGTTGGAGCTATTTACAATATTCGAAGAATTGATTTAGTAGAAATTTCAACACTTAAGATAATAAAGAAGCTTTAATAGTAGTTGGAGTACTTGATACAATGGAGAAAATGACCAGAATATTGGCTTTTAATTGAAGATCATCCCACTTTTCCACATAATGACAACAGGCAGAGCAGTCACCATAAAAATCTCAAATCACACAATGATGGTTGAATTTCTGAAAGTAATTTTTAAAAGTTACGGTTAGCATTGATGATGTCACCAAGATATAGCAACGACATGTATTAGTGTATCATGACATGCAGCAGAGAGAGTTGGGATTGTGATGTCTCATGATAGCATGTGGTTTTCCTATAAGAAATTGACATAGTATTGTGAAGTCTCGTGAGCGTATGGTTTTTTACGCTGCATCATTAACTTCTTTGATAAAATATTTTTTAAGGCAAGAGTGGGTAGATCCATGTAATACATCACAGTACGTGATATACCCATCGACACAGAGTTTTCAGGCTCTCATCAGCGTCTGGTTTTATACATTGAATCATAAGGCTTTTAAGAAGAATTGTAGGGTGAGAATGGATTGGTGTGTGTGACAGCCTACGGAACATAAAATAACCATCAACACAAGATTTTCAAACATTCATTAGTGTGTGGTGTATCTGAAGGGTTTTAGTATACTACAACATCCTATGGTGCACATACAACCCTAAATGCTTTGGATCTATGTTTTCTCTAATTATACATGCAATATTGTTTCCAAAGCATTAAGCATACAACTATCATATAAATGATATAAAAAACATAAAATTGAGTCATGGAGTTACCTCTTTGTTGTAGCTTGTAGAACTTCTTAAGTTTGCCCTTTAAGAACTTAGTGCCCCAAGTGTTACACCTCAAATGGAATCACAACACACCTAGAACAAAGGACACTTTTGAGGGAGTATTTCTTGCACAAAAATCGGCTCAATGATCTCCAAGAATCACTAGTGTGTCTAGTAGCCAATTTTGGATGTTAAGGGGCTTCTTATATAGTGTGGCAAGATTAGGGTTACACCATGTAAACCCTAATGTGCATAACCTTCCATATTCCTTAGGCTCCATGGGTTTAAACCCCCATTGATTATCCATCGATTGTAACATTGGTTTAGCCCCACCTAAAGAATCATGGATCGTTGGCCCACACCATAAGAATGAATGATTTATCAAATCAACCCCTTATATTTAATTAGTCTCTTTTGATCACAAAATTAATTCCAAATTAATTCTTGATCATTACTAATTAAATAATAGTATGATTTCATGTTAATATATTTGAACTTATAATATATTAACAAATCATAAATAACCTCTTCTCAAAAAGTCAATCGTATCAAATTGTCTTGGTGATCTGCAACCCAAATGGGCCATGTTTCACTCTGTCAAGTACATATCAATTATAGTTATGGGCTTAGACACCTAATCCAACAGTATCATTGTGAATCATTAAGTTATATGGATAAGAATTACGAAGAGAAATAGAATGTTTCAATCATGCTGAGGTGAAATCATCATGAATTATTAACATTGTTAACTCATCAACAAGAAGTGGTTTAACTTTTGTATCATAGAGTTAAGTTTTAGTCTAGAATCAGAAAGAGTCACCATTAATTCCTTTAAAATGGTAAAAGACAAAAAATAGAAAGAGGATAAAGGGAAAGAAAAAAGTGAAAAATAAAATAGTTGAAAAAAAGATTTTTTTTTTTGTTTTTTTGCAGAGGAAACATAAAGACCGGAGACAGCCTTTTATAGGAGAATCATAAAAACTGATACAAAAAATCTTTCGAGTTTAAAGACTCATAATAATATTTCCTTTCTCTAAGATATCTGTCATTTGAAATTTGACTATAAAAAGAAGAAGAGTTTGCATCTAAAAAATTGCAAACTAGAGAATTTGAAAGATAGAATTCTAATCCTTTGATGAGAGAAGAGTAAAGTTAACATAGTCTTTGTAACTATCAAGTTAATAAGTTTGAATCTTTGTAAGCTTCGAGTTACCAAAATCAATAGGAAGGTACTCGAGGTTTTACCAGATAATGGGTTAGTAGATGGAAGTAAGAGTCGTTGTATTGACAATGACTGCTTGCATCTATGACAGGGGATGAAGGAGAAAAGGGCATTGTCAACAAGAAGAAATCTTGATGCCAACTTTTTCTTTCACATTCCCAGCTGGATCAGGCAAAGGTGGCTGAGGTGACACTAAGGAAAATCAGAACATTCATCAAGGATCCAACTCTTTCTAATCTGATGCCAAGTGATAATTCTTTGTGCCAAAATCACTACTCATCGTTTACGAATTGACTGTTGCAACCGTTTTCTAGAGTGAAAAAATGATTCGATCTTGAAACTTCAGGGATGTAAAAAAGGATGAGCTAATATAAACACTGGAAAGGAGGATGCTAATAAGATAAGTGCAAGATACGGAAGTACTTGAAGAGAAGAGAAAGAAAGAAGGAAAAACACATGTAATTGTTAGATAGAAAGAATTGAGTAAGCCATGTAACCTCATTTGATAAAAGAAAAATAAATAAAGTACTTGTGTTTTTGTGTTCTTGACACTAAATAAGAAAATAAAAATCAAAGTTCAAAGCAAGAAAATAAATTTAAGTCATTGAAAGCATGCCAAGATCAGCAATCAACTTGTTCATGATCTTCTCATCCGATGCCTTACTGAAGATACCTGTCAACAGATCTGTGGATGGATTGTAGAAGAGTTCCCCTTTTCCTTTTTGAGCTATGACCTTGATGAAGTGATGAATACTGTCAATGTATTTGGTCTTAGAATGTTGCTTCAGATTCTAAATCGTCTGGATGTCACTAGTTTTGTCACAACATATGTGAGTCTTTGAAAAGATGTATCCGTAATCCAGAAGATGATTTTGTATTCATAGAAATTGAGCACAACACCTTCTAGTAGCCATATATTCTGATCTAGTAGTAGAGCAAGCCACTGAAGTGTGATTTTGATGAACCAACTCACAAGTCTATTTCCCAATAGTTAAGCTCCTCCAAAGGTACCTTTTCGATCACCACCATATCAACCATGATCAAAATCACTATGAGTACACTAATTTGCTCAGACAAGGTTTTTAGAACTCAAACCTTGAATTAACTTAATATCAATGATTGCATGTAATAAGGTTCCAGTCAATTCGGGTAAACCATTCAAGTCTCAAAAATGATTAACTCAACAAAGTTCTCAATATAGAATAATATGAAGTATGAACAATGTAAAGCAAACAAGATGAATGTAAGAGAGAATGATTGACTAAATGATTCTTTGATTTAATTGAAGTGCAAATAGGTGCACTACTTGTTCTTAACCACAAAGGTTGACAACTCCTTAAATAGTTAGGAAGTTACTAAGAGAAAAAGACTGAAAAAGGTGTGTATGGATTGAAGAAGGACTGAAGATCAACAGCCTCACACAGTCATTGCTGTTGATCTTGTCTCCTTTACTATAATACAAGAAGTATAGTAAAATAAAAAATAGTACTTGATACCTTAAATGAAATACAGACTCAATTACTTCTAAATATCAATCAATGTCAGACATATTCTTCATCTCGGATAAGGTTTCACTTTGGAATACACTTGACCTCAGATACTCTTCAATCTCGGATTGCATAAGGATCACTTTTCATGTTGTATCAATCTCCCCCTAAGAGAACTTAGAAATATTTGACTCTTCATTTAGCTTCCACGAAAATAAACAAGTAAGCACTTTAGAGTGAAATTCTGACATCGATGTACCACTAGAGATGCTTAAAGAATTTCTTTGTGATGTTTTCCGGAGATTCACTCTTGGTAGCAATGGTAATGAATTTTTGAAGAATCTTGATTGGAACAAGATGCTTGTTAAGAATTTGGAAAAATTCTTTTTGATTTTTGTTTTTCTTCTGATAGAAAAATCTGAGTTTAGGTTCTTCAATAGGGCCTTCGGCTAGGATCTGTGCTTCTGGAAGCCCAATGCTTATTTTTGCCAAAAGATTATTCTCTATTCCGAACAAATAAACAAACCCCACATCAGTTTTGTAGAATTCAGCAACATAATCCTTTAGAAAGCATAGAGTAGTGTTGAGTTCTCCAATGTTAACCTCAAATGATTATCTATCCTTGATATGGACAATGATGGTGAGAATATCATTTGGATTAATCGAAGAAAAATCCGCATTAGTGATTGTGATAATGTGTCACACCCTCAAACCAGAACGGCAGAATCGTTCGAGGGCGGATGACTTCATGTAGTATTGTAACAGTTGAAAACATAGTAAAGAAAGTAAACACAACCATCATATATATAATTTAAAAGTTACATTGTTGAATGATACTTGTTTCAAAAACTAATTACAATATGATGACAAAATGAGTTTTAAAACTGACACCTTAGCGTCACTTCTCCAAAAGCTGAAGTTTACCTGTATTATTAAATCTCTGAGAAATACAAGTAGATTTGAAAGAGTAGATCAGCATTTAAGCTGGTGAGTTCATATGTATTTAATGTCAATGTTTCTATAAATTTGTATGAAATTATTTGTAGATGTTTGAAAACTCCTAGAAAATCCCATATTTCCTACTAGTATAAAAGTAGTCTTCTACCAAGACCCGACTGTTTTTGAATGTTTGCTTCTAGAAATCCAATACTTTTCCATAAGTGTGTGGTAGTTTTTAGAGTTCCAAAACTATAATGCAATATTGCTTTTCATGCCTAGAATATTAGACTTATGTATGTATAAAATCACTAAGGCATTTGATAACCCCGTAAATCAATGTGTTTTTAATACTCCATGTGAGTTTTATAACCATGCTATTGACCCAGACTGCCTGTGACAACGTTCTTCGGGCGTTGGAATTTTATGACATTTGTTACCCCAGACCTGCCGGTCTAGCTGTAGCTAACAGTTTAGGTGTGGGATTGTCAATCCCGTATAGATCTATACACAAGTATCACGCTCTCCCTACAAGAGATTATGGTATATAATACAGGACTTTAACTTCCTACTTGAAAGTACCTGAAGTTGAATGTCTCACAAAACTAAGTGTTAAATAGATTTACATATGAAAAATCCATTTGTTCATGTATATGAAAGTATTTACTTGATATAGTACTCGTAGTATATAAAATTTTATGAATATCTAGTAAACTATACCTTTTATAGTTTTTCTAAATGCGTTATTCGTTTGTATGATAAACCCTAGTGCAATATCGACTTTGTATGAAAGTATAATGTTTGTAATAATATTATTGCACATTCATACTCAAAATATAAATAAAGTGTTTGATATTTATATAACATCATGTTTTATTCCAAAAGGACAAAGTGTTATCCTGATATGTTGTATGTGAACGTTTTCGTATGATAGTTATAAATCACATATGATTGATTATAACAAAAGGTATAGCAAAAGATTAATGTTTTTTCACACGAGGATAATCGTGTGTTTACTTGTATTTCCCCCCTTAAAAGTGTATAAATGCATTTACAAAGCATTTGAAAACGTACTTATAGGGGTATGAACTCACTTGATAGATTGAAGAAGGTGAGACGAAAACCGAGCAGAACTTTGACAGGAGAAAGCGTATTTCTTGAGATTCTTTGGAGTCTCGGGAGCGTAAAACTTCCTTCGGGACTTGAGTATCCAAATCAGGACTACGGGATATTCCTTGCACGCAAAACAGGGTAAAAATGCTAGAGAAGGAGTGAAAATGAGCAATAACCGTCACATCTATTTTATAGGGGCTGGAAACCCTCGGTACACTGGCGTACTCTAGGAGTAAGCGGGGCGTAACTTCGGAGTCGTCACTACTTACATCTCGGACCTAGCGGCCGATGGGAGATCTGCTGACTGATGGAACGAGGCCCTTATTGCCTGGTACGCGGGGCATAATTTGAATTCACAAACTTCTAAATTACGTAACTTTTGCGTATGAGCTATGTTTTTCGCGTTCTTTATATCAACGCATAGGTGAGAATGTACTCTACAACTTTCATTTAGACTTCGTTGGCTAGTTTTGAAATTATTTTTAATTATATAATTTTAATAGGCCGGGACACGAAAAGTCTGTTTAAAATGTTGGATTTATGTCTAAGTCCATAACTATAATTGGTAAGAATTTACCCGACCCGGCATGGTCGATTTCGATTGCATGGCATCATGCACTTGGATAGACTAAAATGAGAGAAATAACACTTAAGGTTTATTAATATATTATAAGTTCTAATATATTAATAAGATTATTTAATTAGTATTGATCAATAATTGATTTAGAATTAATTATGTGATCAAAAAAAGACTAATTAAATATATGGGTTGATTGTGTAAATCATCCATACTTATATAGTGGGCTAATGCTCCATGGATTATCAAGTTGGGCTAAAACCCATTAGATGCTCCATGGTGTATTTGAACCCATGGATCCAAGGAAACGGAAAGCCATGACAATTAGGGTTTACCCTAATTGTAACAACTATATAAGCATCTTATTGATGTGAGAAATCGGCGACTAAGATATGCATGGAGGGCAAGCCGATTCTTGAAGTGTTCTAATTTCTCTCTAAGTTATTCCAAGTGCTTATGGTGTTGTGTGAACCATTTGAGGTGTCACACTTGGGGCACTAGGCACTCAAGCTTCATGAAGACAAGCACCAACAAAAGGTATGTTATTCTAACTTGTGTTATTCAAAGTGTTGTATGCTAGAATAGAACAATACCTTGGAAAGTTGATATTGCATGTATAATAGAGAAAACATAGATCCAAGGTATTTAGGGTTGCATGTACACTCAGGAGTGTTAGATTGCTCAAAACCCAACAGTGGTATCAGAGCCTAGGTTTGTTTTCTTGTTGTACTTGCTTAAACTGCTTAAAAATCGACTTTTGGTGTTGTCTGCCTAGCAGAATCGCTGAGTCCATGAAGGGACTCGATGAGTACAAGGCAAAATGCATCCAACTCGCCGATTTTGTTCATGAACTCGACGAGTTGGACCCCCAGACAGCATATTTTCGAGTTTTGGTGCTGGAATTGGTCTAGAATCATTACCTTTGACTGTTTTGGGCTTATAAAACTTGTTTTGAATGTGGTAATGATTATGTTAAACCAATTTCAATGCTATAATAAAAGTTTCAAGTTTATATGTGTTCATGTTATTCTTGAAAATTGTTGAATATGAATGATCATGCTTATGAGTTTTGCTAGATCATAGGAATTGTGTGCAAATTGTTTGTTGATATAATTCATGATCTTGTTGAAAATTGTATGGAGTTCATAACTTGTCCTCAAGTTATGAATTTTCAAGAATTTTATGTTTCCTTGATTTATGAGTTAGTTTAGATTGATAATGAAAAATTATGTTTTAGTTGTTTTCAATCCATATTAGTCTAAAAGAAGTTCATAAAATATGTTTTTGTAACTTGTCTTCAAGTTATGTGAAAATTCATATTTATGAATCTTAAAAACTCATAAAAGTTTTGTCGGTTACATAAAATGTAAGAGTTTTTTTCCATTAAATAGTTTAATGACTCCATAACTTGTCCTCAAGTTATGGATGTTGAAGAGACACTTCTTTAAGGTGTTTTTAAAGAATAAGGGGTTACATTAAAATGAAGAGTCTTCATTTTAATGAACCATTAAACTCATAAGTTATGATTTAAAGAGTCTTGAAATAGTTTCAAAACTTGCCCTCAAGTTTTGGAATTTGAAAAGTTACTCTTCATGTATACTTTAATTCCAAATTGAACATTGAAATTTTAAAAGGTTTAAAATTCAACCCTTATACTATTATTATAATTATAATTATATGGATATGTATAAGAGGAAGTCAATCTTACCGTTAGTAGGCCTCATTCACGAAGCCGGTCTATAAGGGGGGGGGGTATAAGGTTACTTCCTATAAAATGGCAGTTTAATGGGTGTCCACTCTCACCCACCGCTTCCTTGACTGGTGGAGGGTCGTTAGTCGAATGGGTAGGAATGGACTATAATTTTCCCTTCATTAAAAGTATAATGAAAAATACTAAGTAACTAAACAATTATAAATTCCCAATCTTAGTTACTTAGGAAAATGTGAAAAGGTGCTAGCCCATAAAATTACACTTTGTACCTTACCAAGTCATTAGTGGAGCGTGTGTGGTTAACCGGCACACTAACATGGACTAGTAAGAGTGGCAAAGGGTAACTTGACTTTATTATAGATCGGTGGAGCGTGTGTGGTTAACCGGCACATCGATTAGGTAATATTGTTAAGGGTACCAAGTCAATTTGTATGGTTATTCACACCTTGTTTGTGATCCTCGGCATCCCAGTCACAAATTTGAGAGGGCACAATCGAGATTCAAACATGCCATTGAAAAGTTAAATGTATCTCAAAAGATCTAGGAGTTTCAAAGCTAATAAAACCTAATAATAAAATATTTCATTTTCATGGTGGAAATTGGTAAATCGTCATTTACCTACCTTCAACTATTTTATAATTTGGATTACAGCATCCCTCTTCCAGTTATAAATAGGTTGTTGGGTCCTAGCCTTAATATTTCATATTGGGTGTTATATTAAGGACTTTAAATTAACTAACTTGAATTTATCCCATTATAGATGTCTAGTTTAGATAGCTATGGTCTTCCCAAATCTTTAGGAACAAGCTTCCTAATGAAGATGATATCCCAAATGGCAATGAAGGTGAAAGATCAATTCCTTTGTTGGGCATTTGTGGGAGTAGAAATCATACTTCACTTCATCCACCTCCTCCAATAAATCTCCTTATCCCACAAGTTTTAAGACTTGATAAGTTCTAAGTCACTCAATCCCTATTGGCAAGCAAAGTCTATATGTGCTTAGATCTTGGGGATTAAGCCACATATTGACAAGTCGGGAGAGTCGGGTGTCGAAGTCTCGAGGTAGCTGGCTGCTAACTTCGTTCTTCAGTCACTCCCTGATGACAGGTGGCGACAAGACCCTTAATGATCTTACCTATTTGCTTGATGATGCTAAATCATCAATGATTTGGAGCATTAGTAAAGCAAATTAGATTGGAAGATCTACTTTCCAAACCTATTTGGACATTGAAAATGGTGACATTGGAGGTCCATGAAAAACTTTCTCTTCCCAATGGAAAGGGATCGGCCATAGTCAACTCGGTTGACCAAATGGTAAAGAGAAAGGTTAAGTCTGTGATAGTCCCATGTACCGTTTCCAAAGAGTCCATATGATTATGTTGCCACAGGAAAGACATTGGTTGCGAAGCTGCTAAATTTACCTGAAACATCTTAAGGATGGTAAAGTCAATAGGTTTGACTCTACTTCAGGTAAAGTCCATTGTCTAACTCTATGAAGTTTCTATTCTGAGATTCTTATTGCATAATGTGACGAGGTCACATGTTGATGTTTTAAGAATCAAAGAAAAAGTGAAGAAACTTAAAGGAAGTATATGCTGATTCTGATCGCGAAGATGGGTTTCGATCGCATGGTTCGGTGATCAGAATTTTGAGTTGTTACTTAAGAGTTATGATATATTGCTTAGGAATAGATAACAACAAGTTTTCCATATGGATTGTAAGGATAAATTTTTCCGCAAAGTTTTAAAATAAAAAGAAAAAATGGTTTTGATTTTATTTATTATAAGTATCCTTACAATGGCATTTGTGAAAAATTGTTGGTTATATGTTTCCATTGATAAGCAATATGGGTAAATGGATTTGATTCTTTCATTAGTGGAAGTGTCATAATTTACCAAATAAGGAAAGATTCTCATCACCCAAGTTTTAATTGGATAGAAACTTGGAATCATGCAACTTGTATTGTATGATCATGAGAATTTTTATAAATTTGGCAAATTAAGTCTAATTCCTTGTTCACATGTATATGTGAATCAAGTGACGGACAAAGGGATCAGATACACTTGGGTGTCCGCTGATCAGGTCCACCACAAAGTTGATAAGATTATTCATTATGATTTACTAAAGTTTAGTAAATATGGTTATACTTACAAGTTTAAGTATAGTTCTGGATCATTGGAGAAGTTTCAATGATAGACATAATGAGTAAGAAGAATCAAATAAGGCAGAAAGATAAAAGTTTCTCTAATCTGAAGAGATGGGAGAGTACTTGAGTATCTTGGTTTATGATTATCTCAGTGAGTATGAAACCATGTCACAATTGATACTCTAAGGACACCATAGTTCATTTTGTTTGGCTAAGGAGAGGAATCGTGAATTGTTAAAATGGTTAGATCAAAAGATAAATTATACTTCGTTCCAAAATTAAATCTTGGAGTCATACTCCAAGATTAAGCCTTGAGTGACATAATCTTAAGAAAGGTTTAAAACACTTGTTAAATGTAGAGTAAAATGTGTTCTTACTCTTGTACATTTGAAATTGGTAAGTTGTGATGTTTTGGATAAAACAAAGACCAACTAAGACCAATTGTGAGAAGTGTTTAACTTGATAAGAATCTGCACTAACTCTTGAATATTCATTTTTTTTGTCAAGGAATGGTTCTTGACAAAGAGAATCTTATATGTCAAAAGGTCGGTGGGAGTCTTAAAAGGATTTTAAGATAGATTCAAGAACCAATCAAGAGTTTTGTTCATCACTAGACCACGACTTGAGGTTTGTAACCTATCGTGTTGACATATTCTGTGCCCATTCCAGTTAAAGTTGGTTTTGCATTGGAGTTCTGAGAGTTCTCAACTGGTTGCATAACAACTTGGAAGAAATGGCGGGCCCTTGTACTACCAGGTGGCAAGAAATTAAGACTGCACAAGTTCAGTCCATATGAATTTTGATTTGTCATTAACCTTGTCGTGTGATTATGGTTATGTCAAATTCACATGGATAGGAACACATATGCCATCAAAATCTAAGTGTCATAAGATTTCTCTCCGATTCATGAAAATGATAGTGAGGAAACTCTTTCACTAAGTAGATTTAAGTGCATAGCAAGTGTGAAGTTTGCATTCTCGTGTCGTTAGTGGAGCGTGTGTGGTTAACCGGCACACTAACTAATGAGAATGGAAAAGGTTTAGACTCACATGTGAGCTATCGAAGGAAAGGTTTAGACTCTAGGTGTATGATTTGATAAAGTCTTATCAAGGCAATCTAGTATCAGAAATCTGACTGATTTCTAGGTACATGTCAAAGCTAGTGGGAGCATAAAGTGTTATGATAGTTAGATAATAATCATCATGCTAGTGGGAGCATGATGATTATGTTGCATGTTAGAAATGTTAATTATAGAAGACAAAAGTTTCAACTCGCTTTGGAAAAGTTGTTTTACTATAATTAAGGGAGAGAAATTTATACTTCATTCCAATTCTACAAGCTTAGATTGAGATTATAATCAACTTTAGTCAAGAATATATATATATATATATATATATATATATATATATATATATATATATATGAATGTTATGTTGGAATGGTTCAACATAAGGAATTTCTATATATGTTGCTTTCTCAAAATTCGATTATGATTACGACATCCCTTTTCATAGTTTGAATTATGAGAACATGGCAAATTAAAATTTTATAGCATGAATCGTATCCCATATGCTTCATATATAGGATCGATTGCATGTGTTATAATATTCATCCATTCTAATTTTTCCTAATGCTTAGGGCGTTAAGAAGGGAAAAGGGATTAGAATTGGATATGACTAAGATGATTAAGCAATTGTCGAGAACAATTTGGGGTTTTCCAAAGTTTGGTTTCTCATGGACAATTGGAAGTATAGAGTAAGGGTCGTATTGACATATTTTGGAAAGAGGCAACTCTTGTTCAAAAGTGATGGTCAAGATGGGAATATGGAATTGTTTCCATAGGTGGAAGTTATTCTTTGAGTCTATGTAAGATTAAAGAACTTAATGCAAAGAAGGATGTTCAAAGGAATGTACTTTGAATTTGAGACTTCATCTCCATGGAATTGCTTTCCATTCGAATACTTTGTAATGTTTGTTGCCAAGTCTTTGTGACTTGCGTGAATATCATTACAAGAGGATCATTGCATAGATTACGGTAAATGACAAGAACTTGGTATTCTTACATTTACAATAAGAATTGGGATTTTGAAATGAAAATCATTGAGGTCATGTTCAATTGATATACATTTCACAAAGAGATGACCATATGTAAACATAGTGTGGATACTTGGAGTATGGCATAACTATTGTTTAAAGAAACATAGTATGCATGCTTGGAGCATGGCATCACTACTGTTTCAATTCAAGTATTAAGTTGATTAATCGAAACATGAATAATGAATGATCAATATGGTGCTTAGATAAAAGGTGTTTTATTTACGCTCAAAGTGTTGAGGCCATATAGGACTAGTATTATTTTGTGTTTCACTTTGCATGTTTTGACTTCCAGAATAACTAGGTCATTCTCCCGAATGACCAAGCTATTCAAACCATCCAAAGTCGGTCATATGTTGGAAGTAGATATGAATCAAGACTGTCGTGAATTTGGCTTGTATGATTTGTCTAAAGTGCTTTAGACAATGCAATAGTTGCTACAACATTCATGAGTACTCATAAGGGCTGAGTATTGGATTCAACCCACGCTCATTTGGATTCATTTCAGGGATTTTACCACGAGTGAATCATGAGACGATAATATCTTATATTCTTCAAACCTAGAGATATGAGTTGTTGAATATGAGTTGGTTATACAATGATTGCACGTAAACGCATTGGTAACTCGATGTTATAAAACGTGCCTTTGTGTATGATTCAACAAATAGTTAGTACAAGCATATGAGTCGAAGTTTATCAATTCCTTTTACCTTCGGGATAAAAGCGATATCTGTGGGCCCCTCGATGATTTAGTGATGACAAAAGTAAGTGCTCGGCTGGGCCTGAACTGATTTGATTTGTTCAATTAGTCAGTTATCATAAATCAGAAATCGGGAAACAACAAATAGACAGAGAGAATGATTATAATCCATGTCTCAGTCCATATGACATCTAGAATGGAGGAATATATGATCACTTATCTAATGGACAAGTCATTGACAGAGATCAGAGTTCATCGACAAGGTCAGAGATCGACAGAAGCTTTTGAGAGGTACGATTGCTAGTCGGGTTCTGAAGTCATACTTGCAATAATAGTTTTAGACTTATCCAAGTGGGAGACTGTTGGATTAATGTCTAAGTCCATAACTGTAATTGGTAAGACTTGACCCGACCCGACATGTTCCATTTGGGTTGCATGGCATCATGCACTTGGATAGACTAAAATGAGAGAAATAACACTTAAGGTTTATTAATATATTATAAGTTCTAATATATTAATAAGATTATTTAATTGACTAAACTGCACAAATGGTCCCTGTCGTATGTCAAAAATTGCCACTTTAGTCCAAAATGGTTTGGACTAGCACCAGAGGTCCAAAGTTTTCATTTTGTTGTATGTTTGGTCCTATTTGTTTTGATTTTTTTTAAAATACCGATTTTGCCCTTGGTATTTTCTTTTTTTGTTTTTTTATTAATTTTATTTATTAAACAAAATAAAAAAAAAATATAAACATCAACCCCTTTGTCTTTCTTTTTTTATTTCTGTGAACACCCCTTTGTCACTTAGCACAACATCACCCATCAAGAAAAATCACCACCACCACCAGAAGCCACCTACAGTAGCACGCCCACCACCACCTGAAGTTGCCGCCGGTAGGAGGGAGATGAAGAGACACAAATCCAACGAAGAAATAAACCCTCAGATCCACATCTTTGTTGTTTTAGTCGTTTTAGATGCATCAGAAAAAAAAATACGCATGTTTTAGTCCTTTCAGATCCACATCCGACAAAGAAAAAAATTACCGGTCAACAGCAGCAACAAAACCACCACCACTGGAAGCCGCCGTTGTCGTCAGAGAAGAAGTGAAACGCAGAGACACATGCGAACTAGGGTTTGCGAACCCTAAACCACTTCAGACCTATGAGAGAGAGACCGAGAACAACGTTAGGGTTTGCTATGACATACTCAGCGTTAGGGTTGCTATAAGAGGCGGCTCTAACGGTGGGTTTTCAGCACCAACGAAGAGGCTCCGACGAGTGCGAAGATCCGGATCCAACGAGTGCGAAGAGATAGTGTTTCGGGAAATAGATCTGGAGACCGACGACCTTCATGGTTTCGTCATGGGTAGGAGGAGGTGTTTCGATGAGATATGTGGGGTTCCGACAAACAAATCTAGAGACCGGCAAGAGTTTCTCACTCTCTCCCCCAGCTTCCTTTTTCTTTCACACTCTCTATCTTAATGAGGTCCGATTGGATTTGAAAATCGAGCCACCAGAACTCCGACGACCAGAACTCAAACTTGAGGAGATATGTGGAGGCGGCGAGCTAAAGTGGAGATGGTCACCGGTGGTGGCGGTGGTGATGTTTACCGGAGGCAATAAAGATGAAGAATGGGAAAGAAGAGTAGCAGCATAAAGAGAAGGGGGATAACACGTTTTTCTGTCTTTTTTTTTAATTTTAAATCTGAAATAAAAAATAAAAAATAGAAAATTAAATTAACAAGGGCAAATATGTCATTTTAAAAAGATTCAAAATAGATAGAACCAAACATGCAACAAAATCAAAGTTTTGGACCAGTAGTGCTAGTCCAAACTTTTTTGGACCAAAGTGGCAATTTTCGACATACCACAGGGACCATTTGTGCATTGTAGTCTTATTTAATTAGTATTGATCAATAATTGATTTAGAATTAATTATGTGATCAAAAGAAGACTAATTAAGTATATGAGTTGATTGTGCAAATCATCCATACTTATATATTGGGCTAATGCTCCATGGATTATCAAGTTGGGTTAAAACCCATTGGATGCTCCATGGATACTCCATGGTGTATTTGAACCCATGGATCCAAGGAAATGGAAAGCCATGACAATTAGGGTTTACCCTAATTGTAACAACTACATAAGCATCTTATTGATGTGAGAAATCAGCGACTAAGATATGCATGGAGGGCAAGCCTATTCTTGAAGTGTTCTAATTTCTCTCTAAGTTATTCCAAGTGCTTATGGTGTTGTGTGAACCATTTGAGGTGTCACACTTGGGGCACTAGGCACTCAAGCCTCATGAAGACAAGCACAAACAAAAGGTATGTTATTCTAACTTGTGTTATTCAAAGTTTTGTATGCTAGAATAGAACAATACCTTGGAAAGTTGATATTGCATGTATAATAGAGAAAACATAGATCCAAGGTATTTAGGGTTGCATGTACACTTAGGAGTGTTAGATTGCTCAAAACCCAACATAAAATCCATCACTTTTTACTCCGATGTTTGTTTCTGTCAGGCTTTCTACCATTATGTTACCCTTGACGATATATTCGATTCTCGTTTAGGTTGTGTCTTCTAAAAATCGCTCGATCTCTATTTCGAGTTTTTAGCTGTCTACCGCTATCCCGAAACTTCGCAAAATCATAACTTCCTCATACGAAGTCAGATTTAAGCGTTCTTTTTATGTATGTTCACGGTTTAATGACATCTACGAATTTCATTTAGCTACCTAAGACTAATAAGTATTTTATTGAAATTTCTTGTTTTACGTTTAACTGTATTGGCGGTTTTGTTGTGAATCTTAGGTTGGTTAAAACTTCTTCGTTATAACTCGGATTTTAGTGTTCTTTAAATTTTTGAAACCCTAGACACAATATCTATCATTTATGAAATCCAGTAGATGGCTTTTGAACATTTTTTTACGATAATTTCATTATATCAAAAGAGATTACTATTCTTGACTTTTAGGTCATTACATTGATTCGAAATATCGGGTTGTCACATCATCCCCCCGTTAGAGGGAATTTCGTCCCGAAATTAAATGTAAGTTAAATATTTGTGGATTAGGGAAAGAGATGCGGTTATTTTTGTTTCATGATCTTTGCTTTCCCAAGTATATTCAGGTCCTTGCTTTTCATTCCAGCGGACCTTCACAATGGGTATGCGACTTTGCTTTGTTCTTTTAATTTCCCTATCCATGACCTCAATTGATTCGTCTATAAAGTGGAGACTCTCGTTGATTTTGATTTCGTCTAGAGGGACGACGAGGGTATCATCGGACAAACATTTCTTCAAGTTTGACACATGAAAGGTAGGATGTATGTTATTTAGTTCCTGCGGTAGTCGAAGTTTGTATGCTACCAGACCGATCCTTGCAAGGATCTCGAATGGTCCGATATAACTTGGGTTTAGTTTCCCACATTTTCCGAAATGTATTAACCCTTTAATGGGTGAGACCATCAATAGCACTCGGTCCCCAACCTGAAATTCTAAGGGTTTTCGTCTTTTGTCCGCATAACTCTTTTGTCTGTCTCTTGAAGACTTTAGTCATCCCGAATTCGAAAAATCTTCTCGGTTATTTCCCTTATAATTTCCGGGCCTGTGAGAGCATTGTCGGGTACTTGTCCCCTGGCTAGTTGCGTGTCACCCACTTCAGCCCAACACAGTGGTGATCTACATTTGCGGCCATAGAGGGCTTCGAATGGAGCAACTTTAATGCTGGAGTGATAGCTATTGTTGTATGAGAATTCGACTAGTGGTAAATGGGTATCCCATACTTTACCAAAATCGATTACACAGGCTCTTAGAATATCTTCCAAGGTTTGTATAGTCCTCTCACTTTGACTGTCGGTTTGTGGACGGTAAGCGGTACTCATGTCTAGTCTCATCCCTAGAGATTTTTGCAGCGACTACCAGAATCGCGAGGTGAACCTACTATCTCTGTCGGAGATAATGGATATTGGTACACCATGCAATCGTACAATCTCTCGGATGTATGTTCGAGCTAGCTTCTCCATCTTGTCAGTCTCTTTGATAGGCATGAAGTGTGCAGACTTTGTTAACTTGTCAACGATCACCCATATGGTATCATGACCACCCGTTGTCTTGGGCAACTTGGTTATGAAGTCCATCGTGATCCGTTCCCACTTCCATTCAGGTATCTCTGGTTGCTGAAGTAAACCTGATGGTTTCTGGTATTCGACCTTAACCATGGCGCATGTAAGGCATTTACTCACGAAGGTAGCAATCTCTACTTTCATGTTAGGCCACCAGTATAACTTTTTAAGATCAAGATACATCTTATCTGAACCTGGGTGGACGGAATATCGATTGTTGTGCGCCTCGGTCATGACCAAGTCTCTGAAGCCACTATGTTTTGGTGTCCAGATCCGATCCATGAGATATAAGGCTACGTCACCCTTGACTTCCAAGTTCTTATCCATCCCTCTCAAGGATTCACCGCCACATTTTCAGGTTTCAAAGCGTCGAGCTGAGCCTCCTTAATTTGTGTGGACAAATGTGAATGGATAGTCATAGTCAATGATTTGACTCTACGAGCAGAGTATTCTTTCCCACTTAGGGCGTGAGCTACTACGTTGGCCTTGTCGGGATGATAATGAATTTCTCACTCGTAATCACTAAGTAGCTCGACCCACCGTCGTTGTGTCATGTTGAGCTCCTTCTGGTCGAATATATGTTGTAGGAATTTGTGGTCTATAAAGATAGTGCTTTTCGTACCGTACAGATAGTGTCTCCAGAACTTCAGAGCATACACGACTGCTCTTAACTCAAGATCATGTGTGATGTAGTTGACCTCGTGCGTCTTGAGTTGTCTCGAGGCGTAAGCGATGACCTATCCTTGTTGCATTAGCACACATCTAAGACCTTGATTAGACGCATCACAGTAGAGCACGAAGTCTTCTGTTCCTTATGGCAAGGACAATATAGGTGCGCTGCATAGTGCTTGCTTCATAGTTTGGAATGCAACATCTTTTTTTTCTTCCCAATTGAAAGCTACACCCTTCTGGGTCAAGGTGGTAAGTGGTTTAGCAATCTTCGAGATGTTTTGTATAAATCTTCGGTAATAGCCAGTAGGACCCAAGAATTGCCAGATATCTGTTGGGGTTTTGGGAGCTGACCAGTTCTCGATTGCCTTGATTTTGGAAGGGTCCACGTGTATCCCGTCTTTACTAACCACATGACCTAGGAAATCTACTTTCCGAATCCAAAATTCGCACTTTGAAAATTTTGCGTATAGCTTCTCCTTTCTTAGCATTTCCAAGATTTGTCGGAGATGTTGACCATGTTCCTCTTTACTCTTTAAATAGATGAGTATATCTTCTATGAACACGATCACAAATTTTTCTAGGAATGAATGACACACTCAGTACATTAAGTCCATGAACACCGCCAGTGCATTTGTTAACCCAAAGGGCATCACTACAAACTCGTAGTGAGCATAACGAGTTCGAAAGGCTGTTTTGGGGACATCTCCTTCCAAGACTCGCAGCTGATGATACCCTGATCTCAAATCGATCTTTGAGAAATAACTCACTCCTTGGATTTGGTCGAACAAGTCGTAAATGCGTGGTAGGAAATATCGGTTCTTGATAGTGAGCTTGTTGAGTTCCCGGTAATCGATGCACATGCGGAAAGATCCATCCCTCTTCTTTACGAACAGGACTGGTGGTCCCCAAGGTGAGAAGCTCGGTCTGATGAATCCTTTGTTGAGTAGTTCATTTAATTGGTTAGATAATTCTTGCATCTCAGCTGGCGCTAGACGATACGGCGACTTAGCTACTGGGGTAGCTCCGAGAATTAAATCGATCCTGAACTTGACTTGTCGCTTTGGTGGGATTCCTGGAAGATCTTCAGGGAAGACATCGGGAAAATCGCAGACTTTTGGAATGTCTTTGATCTTTGAGGTCTTTCGCTTATTTTTCCTTATCTACTATGTGGGCTAAGAAGGCATGGTACTCCTTACGCAGGTATTTCTGGGCTTTGACGTAAGGGATGATCTGTAAATTGGTACCGGGCTTGTCATCATAGATGACAAGAGTCTCGTCGTTTGGCAGATTTAGGCGAACGACCTTTTCGTGACAAAGTATATCGGCATGGTGTAGGCTTAACCAATCCATACCAATGATGACATCAAAGCTCTTTATAGTGATCGGCATTAGATCGATTTGAAACGAATGTTTCGTTTAGAGTTAGTGTGCAGCCTATGTACATATCGTTTGTGCTTTCTGTTCTACTGTTTTCCATTTCTACTATAAATATCTTATTGAGTGATTTAGGGTTCTGTTTTAGTATGTGTTTGAATCTTTGACTCACGAAACTCCTCTCCGCACCAAAATCAAAGAGTATGCATGCATAAGCGTTATTGAGGAGAAACGTACCCGTAACCACCGTGGGATCAACTATTGCTTTGTTCTGGCCTATTGCCAACAGTCTTCCTATGTCGCCAACATTCCTTGCTTTAGGGCAGTCTTTCTTGTAATGTCCAGCCTCACCACACCCATAACACGCCTGGCCCACACAGACTCCAGGGACATTGGGTATTGGTCATGTCGGTGCATTACAGAAATGGGAAGTGTGTCCTTTCTTGTTGCAGTTGTTGCAGTGCATCTCCCGACAATTTCCATTGTGATGGAAATTGCATTTTCTGCACTTCGGTAGGTTCCCAGCATATTTCTTTGCTGGTGTAGGGGTAACAGGAGCAGCCGTGGGGCTAGTAGCAGCATGGACAACCACTATCTGTTTCTTCTTGGAAGGTTCTTGTGAAAACTAACTCTTCCTCTTGTTCCAAAACTTCTTCTTGCCGTTGTTGTTGGTACTATTGTTGTTGTTGTTGTTTCCTATGGTTTGCTCCGGAACCGCAGTCGTGAAGCCTTGGCAGACTCCATGGTCAACGAGAGCTTGTGCTAACTGTTTGGAACTATCGAAAGTGACTGGTTTGGAAGCTAGTACACTTCCTTGGATCTGGGGTGACAGTCCTAGATGTATCTCTCGATCTTCTTGCTCTCTAGAGCAACCATACCTGGGCAAAGGATTGCCAAATCACTAAACCTATTTGTAGAGGTTGTGATGTCTGAGCCTACCATAATAAGGCCCCAAGGTTCCTACTCTAGCTTTTGTACTTCGCCCCTTGGACAGTACTCTTGCATTAACATTTTCTTTAGATTCTCCTAGCCCATAGAATTAGCCACTACCATAGTTAGTGACTTGACATGACCATTCCACCATGTCAGAGCTCTCTCGGAGAATGTACAAGCAGCAAACTTTGCCTTGCTCACTTCTAGACATGCACAGATCTCTAAAACCGCTTCTGTTTTCTCAATCCACTGCGATAGATCCATTATCCATCCTGATCCATTAAAAGATATGGGCTTGCTATTGGTGAAGTCCTTAAAGGTGCAATATCCTGAACGACCCTGATGTTGGCCATTCGTAGAGCTATTTACTCCCGCTCTGGAACCATTATTACTCATCTGCACCATTTTGCTGTCACTGCAATTGTTACAGCAGCTATTAAGATGACATTATCCATTGATGGAGGTGGTGGTGGTGGAGGTGTTGCGTTGTTGACGCGGCGTGTAGCTCTACGGGGCGACATCGTTCTGCTAAAGAAATAGAATGAAGAACATAAGTCTTTAATGATTGGAATTTTTGTGTCAATAAATTTGCTATTTTTATCAATTTATGAATTTGACTGACCTACCCAAGG
This sequence comes from Lactuca serriola, assembly GCF_051521515.1. NCBI lineage: Eukaryota > Viridiplantae > Streptophyta > Magnoliopsida > Asterales > Asteraceae > Lactuca > Lactuca serriola. The sequence goes on from NC_136415.1 coordinate 283,429,663, forward strand.
TTTAGAGCTTGACTCATAGTAAAAGTTTGCATAGTGATAGATAAACTTATGAATTTGAGTGGTATTCAAAGAATTAACACACAAAGGAATTTCTTCATATATATTAAACATACGTTGAGTTACATTGAAGTTAGGAAATTTTTGACCCTTCTAAGGGTCTCCGATGCAGAAGTTAAAGAAAAGTAAGAATTTTAGCCAAGTTTCTATTCTATAACAAAATTCTAGGATTTGGGCAAGTACTACTTGCGACGTAGGTTGCGCTTGGAGCTCGACTCCGTTTCTGATTGCTATGCTTCCATAAGACGCCTATCAAAAGTGGCTTGTTGTTCCCTTATCTTAGAGAGGGCTGCAATCAGTTGTGCTTGGAATAGGTTGGTGCGGAGTTGGGCGTCATCCTACAACCTGTCCAGTCGACGAATGTCGGAAGTGTGAACTTGTACTTCCACGTTGACTTCACGAATCTGGGTAGCTTGAACCCCAGATTGATAGGACTGGTTGGCTAGTTTTCCCACCATGACTGGGAGTGCTCGGTCGGCTGAACCTCCATCCCTGACGCCCTAGAAGTCCTGAAACATACCGTAGGGAGGACGTAATCCTTGTTGTTGGCTCCAATGGTGAATGTGACTTCCCCAAATGGGAGTTGGTCCCTGAAAGTTTCTCCAAACTGCGGGAGGTTGAGCGACTGGTGGGTTGATTACTTCTGGTTCTGAGTCTGTCCCAGAGTCATCCCCTTCCTCCAACTCTATAGGTTCCTCATCCTCTTCGGGGTCCTCCTCTATCCATCCCCCATTGCCTTGATTCGGGTAGTAAGGATCCCCGGGTGGATAGAATCCAGCCATTTCAACAGTACGAGAATAGGGTTATGAGAATTGTCTAAAATTTGCAACATGTAAGTCAAAATATGTAGGTTAAAACATTGCATTTGCCAAATACTCCTATAGTATTTAAATACATATTATTGAAACTAGTGTTATTTTGGTAAGTTTTGACCTGTTTCTCACTACGACCATTCCGCAACATACATTAGTCCGATCTTGGATAAATATAGTTGATCAGGCTATATTCGTCTCAAATCCGATTACATATTCCGAGCCCTAGTCGTAGTGTCCAAATTGTCTTAATACTTCTTGTATAGTTCTAACTATGAAAGTAAATTGTTGTATGCATGTATTTGTGCTTTTTCGACCCAATAACTTAAGTTAAATGAAAGGCAGTTTAGGTGCAACAACGTTTTTTCAGAGAATTTTAGTCCCTATGCTTTTGTAGTTTGTATATCCTATGTGGTTTGATATACTTAGTTCACTATAATCAATGCTCTGATACCAATCTGTCACACCCCCAAACCAGAACGGCGGAATCGTTTGAGGGCGGATGACTTCATGTAGTATCGTAACAGTTGAATACATAGTAAAGAAAGTAAACACAACTATCATATATATAATTTAAAAGTTACATTGTTGAATGATACTTGTTTCAAAAACAAATTACAATACGATGACAAAATGAGTTTTAAAACTGACACCTTAGCGTCACTTCTCCAAAAGCTGAAGTTTACCTGTATTATTAAATCTCTGAGAAATACAAGTAGATTTGAAAGAGTAGATCAGCATTTAAGCTGGTGAGTTCATATGTATTTAATGTCAATGTTTCTATAAATTTGTATGAAATTATTTGTAGATGTTTGAAAACTCCTAGAAAATCCCATATTTCCTACTAGTATAAAAGTAGTCTTCTACCAAGACCCGACTGTTTTTGAATGTTTGCTTCTAGAAATCCAATACTTTTCCATAAGTGTGTGGTAGTTTTTAAAGTTCCAAAACTATAATGCAATATTGTTTTTCATGCCTAGAATAGTAGACTTATGTATGTATAAAATCACTAAGGCATTTGATAACCCCGTAAATCAATCTGTTTTTAATACTCCATGTGAGTTTTATAACCATGCTATTGACCCAGACTGCCTGTGACAACGTTCTTCGGGCGTTGGAATTTTATGACATTTGTTACCCTAGACCTGCCGGTCTAGCTGTAGCTAACAGTTTAGGTGTGGGATTGTCAATCCCGTATAGATCTATACACAAGTATCACGCTCTCCCTACAAGAGATTATGGTATATAATACAGGACTTTAACTGCCTACTTGAAAGTACCTGAAGTTGAATGTCTCACAAAACTAAGTGTTAAATAGATTTACATATGAAAAATCCATTTGTTCATGTATATGAAAGTATTTACTGGATATAGTACTCGTAGTATATAAAATTTTATGAATATCTAGTAAACTATACCTTTTATAGTTTTTCTAAATGCGTTATTCGTTTGTATGATAAACCCTATTGCAATATCGACTTTGTATGTAAGTATAACGTTTGTAATAATATTATTGCACATTCATACTCAAAATATAAATAAAGTGTTTGACATTTATATAACAACATTTTTATTCCAAAAGGACAAAGTGTTAAAGTTATATGTTGTATGTGAACGTTTTCGTATGAATGATTATAACAAAATGTATCACATATGAATGATTATAACAAAATGTATAGCAAAGATTAATGTTTTTCACACGAGGATAATCGTGTGTTTACTTGTATTACCCCCCCCCCCCTTAAAAGTGTATAAAAGCATTTACAAAGTATTTGAAAACGTAGTTATAAGGGTATGAACTCACTAGATAGATTGAAGAAGGTGAGACGAAAACCGAGCAGAACTTTGACAGGAGAAAGCGGATTTCTCGGGATTATCGAGAATCTCGGGAGTGTAAAACTTCCTTCGGGACTTGGGTATGAAAATCGGGACTTCGGGATATTCCTTGCGCGTAAAACAGGGTAAAAACACAAGAGAATGAGAGAAAATGAGCAATAATGCCCAGAACCCTCACATCCATTTTATAGGGGCTGGAGACCCTCGATATGCTGGGCGTACTCTAGGAGTACGCGGGGCATAACTTCGGAGTCGTCACTGCTTATGTCTCGGACCTGATGGCCGATGGGAGAGTTGCTGACCGATCGGACGAGGCCCTTATCGCCTGGTACGCGGGGCGTAATTTGAATTCAAAAACTTCTAAATTACGGAACTTTCGCGTACGAGCTCCATTTTTCGCAATCTTTATATCCATGCATAGGTGAGAATCTAATCTACAGCTTTCATTTAGACTTCGTTGGCTAGTTTTTAATTTATTTTTAATTATATAATTTTAATAGGTCGGGACACGAAAAGTCCGTTTAAAATCCATAACTTGTTCATTCGATGTCCGTTTCTGTCAGGCTTTTTACCATTGTGATACCATTGACGAGATCTTCGATTCTCGTTTAGGTTGTGTCTTCTAAAAATCGCTCGATCTCTATTTCGCGTTTTTAGCTGTCTACCGCTATCCCGAAACTTCGCAAAATCATAACTTCCTCATACGAAGTCAGATTTAGGCGTTCTTTTTATGTATGCTCACGGTTTAATGATATCTATGAATTTCATTTAATACCTTAAGAATAATAAGTATTTTATTGAAATTTTGAGTTTTACGTTTAATTGTATTTGCGGTTTTGCTATGAATCTTAGGCTGGTCATAACTTCTTCTTTATAACTCGGAATTTAGTGTTCTTTATATTTCTGAAACCCTAGACACGCTATCTATCATTTATGAAATCCAGTAGATGGCTTTTGAACATTTTTTTTGACGATAATTTCATTATATCAAAAGAGACTATAATGCTTGACTTTTTAGGTTAGTATATTGATTCGAAATATCGGGTTGTCACATAATGGCTTCTTTTTTTCCGAGACATAAAGCACTTGAATACCTGTAGAGAAAATAGTCTAGATCATGCTTGCTTAGAACCATGTTTCCATATCTAAAACCACACTTACTTTTAAGGTCGTGCATTTATGGAATAGGTGTGAACTTGACATAGAAGTGTCCATGAGGAGAGATTGGTAAATCAAGTTGGTCTGAATCATTTTCTTGAAGAAAAAAACTCATGAAAGTCACAAAGTTGATATCATGAAGAATTCCTTCTTAGGAAAATGGAGAAATGCCTAGCATTGGATTGGGATCATCTTTCAACCCTTGAATCTGAATGCATTCTTCAAAAGCTGGCTTCATTTGTTCTTTTTACTAGCCCTTAGACTTTTTTGACGACTTCATTGGGCTATATGATTCAAATGAGATCCTATTCCCTTTGTCTTTGATTCGATCAATCAAAGTGGAGATGGAGGAGATGATTTGTTGACCGGATTGAGTAATATACAGTTCCCAAGGAGGAGGAATCTAAGGCTCTTTTGGCAGTTCATCAGGTTTCTTGATGAGAGAACCTTCATCAACAAGGAATATTCTCAGAGTAGGAATTGGAGGAGGCATGGATTGGGTGGCTCGGAAAGCGTAAACTGTTAGCTTTGTCTTTAATTTAGCCATTTCTCAACTCCATTTATATGCTTCTACTAGATTTGATGGCCAATAGACAGTGTAACATTTCTTTTTTTCTTCTTCCGGGACGATTTTAGTGATGGAAGGTTGTTCCATGATTGCTTGAATACTTATAATTTCATTGATCACCAGGTCGTTTTCATCAGATTCATATTCTGCTTCAAAGGCTTCAACTTTAGCGATTTCTTCATTGGTTGTTTCATCTCGGAGCTAAAAGTCCGAGATATGATTTCATTGAACTAGCATTTCTTCCCTTCTTGCATGGGACAACCCAACTTCCGATCCAAGCAAAGCATCCGGTTTCATATCTTCTAACCATTCAAATACCCGTTGGAAGCTCATGTTGATTTGCTTTGAAAGCTTATCATAGGCATCGGTTTTGCGAGCTTGTGTTCTTAGAATGTTGGACTTCTCATCTATAATCAGTAGTATTGCATCGAATTTGTGGTTTGGAGTGTCCACAAATTTTGTGCAGACCGAATCACTTTGATCAGAACCTGATGCATGAACATGTTTAGCTTATCCTTGTGCTTGATCTCCTTCTCCAATCATTGTATTTGTTTTTCATGATGAACATGAGTCTGCTTGATAAGCTAATTGGTAGTAGAAATAATGACTTCGTGTATCTTGACCATAGTAGAGATGCTATAGATGTGATGGTCGAAATTATCTTTGCATCGTTCCTTCAAAGAGAGAGAGAAATTTGTTGATCTAATTAGTTGGCTCTGTCAAGTTCCGAAGGAGTAAGAACCTTGATCTCAAAAAGAGATTTGATCATTAAATTGAGTTTTGAATCAAGTGATGCAAGTTTGTTAGTGACCCTATCGACTTTAGAATTGGCTTTGGCGAAATTATCTCGGAGTTCTAGGAGAGCAAATAGATCATCAATGTTGTCATCTGAGGATCCTGTATCCAAAGTGGAACTTTGAGATCTCTTATCATCATTTTTCACCATCATCAGAGTCTTTAGGACCCATGGGATCATCATTTTGATCACCTTGAAGTTAAGTTCCTAGATCAGCATCGACCTTTTCTCTTTGATTAGGAGTGTTGTTGTTGTTTGTTTCTTGATTTTCTTCTTCTTCCATTTCGTCCAAGGACGAAGAGAGACCGAATTCAAAATAAGCTTTGGAAGAGCATGGATTTTCTAGCAAATTAAAATTTAAAGGAAGTGGGATGGCACCAACAGTTATGTTATCATCTTCAAACATGATTTCTTCATAGTCATCATCTTCATCATCTGGCTTGGGATCATCCCAAATAGGCATTGAGACAGGAACATCTTTTGCTCCATCAATCTTCAAAGGAGGATCTTCCACTTTAATGTCAGGAGTGGGAACATCAGTACTTGATTTTGGTATTCAAAGCATCAACGGATGGCTGGATCAATTGATCAGTTTATTCATTTGATGGAATGGTGAAGGGAATATGACTTCGGATTGCATGTTGGTTGACGGATATGAGAGTGTATTTAAATTGTTCTCTTGAGAGATTAGGATGCCTTGAATGAGCACTGTTAACAAAATCAAGCCGTTCATTGTTAAAAATACCCGATCATCCTTTACCCATGACAGGTATCAGATCGGTTGAGGCTTCAGAAGTAAGAGGGCCTATTCCTGTCTTAGAAAGCCTGGAGTCAGTGGCAGGGGCCATAGATTATGATTGTGTAGAAGATAGAGGGTGATTCAAGTAGAGTCATGAGTGTGTCCCATGTGGATCCAAGGGACTTTGTTCAATACCAACACCACCCTTTTGGGAGGGTGGGGGTACATCATGAGCAAACTCCCCCTGAGTGTGTGCAATGTCTTACTTTGAACCTACGAACGGTACTTCAGAATAGTCGGTGGGTAGGGTGTGCAGTGACCTAGATAGGTGGCTAGTCTATTCTCTTCTGAGGCTAATTCATCTGATACTGGGGTGGGTTGCATTGGGTCAAACACAATCAAAGTCTCAGGATGACGTTTCAAGTAACGATCATCAGAATGAATAGTACTCAACTTTTTTTGAGGAAGACGTCGGATAGCTCCGAATTGAGCTTGATTGGGTAACCTATAACTATTAATTGCTTTGAAAGTATAGTATACCTAAAGGATGTATGAATTGAGTGGAATGGCCTTACTTCGTTCGTGGTAGATCTATTGTAGCATCAAGGCCCATAACCTTAGACTGGGGATCTCATTTGTCTTCCTTTTCTCGGTGAATTTCCTGAAATCTTGCCAAAGGACTTCCGGTAGATCAAAGATGTTTCATCGGCCGATAAAGATGTTGTAAACGACATAAGGCCAATCTTTTCTCATAGTGTTTGTGTTGCCATGCTTTCAAGATAAACCTATGAGAATAAGGTGCATCAGAATAGTTCATATGCCAGGAACCACCGATTTCTTGAATTCTTTCGCCTTGAATTCCCATTTATACTCGATCTTATTGAGAAAATTTTGAAATTCTTCTGCTGTGTTTTGCTACACTCTAGAACCATGAGAGTTTTCTGCAACTCCAATGACACGAAGGAAATTTGCTTTATGAACAGGTACAATACGGTCATCTATGATCAGGCATTCAAGAACTCCATCTTCAAACTTAACTCGTTGAAAGGCTCTTTGCAACAAACTAAGAGGGAAGTTAGGGTTCAGAATTTGGGTTAGAGGAATAGCAATAGGGTGCCTAGATATGAACTCGATCATGACCCTTATAGACCCGACATAGTCCATAGGATCAAGGGAAAGTAGTTGAGTAGTTTCCCTTAAGATGAGTTTAGTTAAAGAGGATGAATCAACTCCCTTCAATGACTTATTCTTAGTTGTAGGTTTGGTTGTTTTTGACGTCATTGATGAAGGTTTGAAGAATACTGAAGAACAAAGAGTACAGTTGAAGGTTATAAGGAAGAGATAGCCGAATTGAGATAAGTGGGAACGGTTAGGGTTCAAAATCCTTTAATAGGTGGATGTTTATGGGCCGGGTCGAAGAATAAGAACGATGGTAGCCAAATGAGGAAACGGGTTGCATTAAATGCACATGTCTAAAAGACCTCCATATGTGACAGTTTTAAACCATGGGATGAGATTTGTGCTTGTTCAAATAGGTTAACCATTGATTTGATTCAGAAAACGCTTAGTACTTTATTGGAATACGTGCCAAAAGCATGATTATTGAGAATTAAGAGGAAAATCATAAAAGAAATTACCGTTTAATCATCATGAAAACTATTTCAGAATTAACACTTAAATGATAACCTAAAAATTCATTTAGTGTTTATTTAATAGAATCTTTGAATGACCAGGTTTCGAGATAGAATGTCATAAGATACTTCGAAAGGAATTTCAAAGAAAAATTAATAATTAATATAGGTTCAGAGATTACACAACCTATAAATCGATATCAGATGTAAAAATGAATGAAGATATTAGAAGTCAAGCTTTGAAGAACTTAGATTTGAGAAGTTCCGAGAGCTGATGGAGAAGAGCTTGGAAATAGATAAGTAATGAGATTACTTTACCAACATGGATTTGTATTCTGAGTTAGACTCAACACCAGGAATTCGGAATGAGAGATACTCCGAGAAGAAACATTCTCAAAATCTCTGACAAACTTATTTTTTATAGAACTTCCATTGAGGTGGTATACTGAAAAACATAAAACTAAAGGAAAGATTAAATAAAAAGACTTATAATGATCCTTTATTTTCCGAGAAGAAACGGTTCCAAGGTAAAAATGTTTTGTTTGGAATTATTTGACTTTCTGATGTTTCCATCAGATAGTATAATCTTCTTGGAAGAATTGAGGATTACGCGTCATCAATCCCATTTTGTTTAGAAAACCATTGAATTCTGTTGCATTTAATACCTTAGTAAAGATATTAGCAATATCATCATCTGATGGAACACAAATATGCTAAATGTTACCTTTTAGAACATGATATTTAATAAAATGCTATCGAATACCAATGTATTTGGTCATGGAATGTTGAATTAGATTATGAGAGATTGCAATAGAAATTTGAGAATCACAATAAATCGGGATCTGTTGAAATTGATAAGTATAGTCTAATAGCTAAGATCTCATCCACAGAACTTGAGAAGTGTAGCATGCAACAACAATACATTTCGCTTCGGCTGTTGAAAGAGCAATGCAGTTCTGTTTCTTGGATGAACAGCTAACCAATCTTCCACCAAAAAATAAACAATCAACGGATGTGCTTTTCCTATCAAGTTGAATTCCTCCATAGTTTAAGCCCAAATAATCTTGCAGCAAGAAGCTTTCATTTGTGGGGTACCAAATTCTGAGGCTCTTTATCCCTTTGAGATATCTAAAATTTTTATTTATAGCCAAGCGACGGGACATCTTTAGATTGACATGTTGTCTGGACGACTTGTAGTGAGGTTGAGTAGTGATGAAATTATTCCCCTATACTTCTTCTGATCAACAGCCACACCAGATGGGTCCGAAAATATCTTGTTTCCTAAACTGATTGTAACTTTTGCAGATGCACAAATGTCCACTAAATACTTATTTAGAAGTTTGGAAATGTATTTCTCTTGAAGAATAAATCTTTCGTGATTGTTTTATTTAACTCGCAGTCCAAGAAAGAAACTTAACTCACAATTCATACTCACTTGACGTCATTGACCTAAATTTGAAGTACCATGAGATGATTACTATTGGATCTTCAAAAAAAACCTAGGATTAAGAACTCCTCTCTGAAAACCAAAACACTTTATAAAACAAGTCAGTGCCTCGTACCAGGCGCGAGGAGCTTGGTTGAGGCCATAAACAACCTTTTGAAGTTTGTAGCGGTAGTTCGGATATGATAAGTTCATGAACCCAGGACACTATTGAAGATATACTTCATTATCAATTTACCATTGACAGAAGCACTTTTGACATCCATTTCGTAAACTTTGAAACCTTTATGAGTAGGTTAGGTGAGAAAGATTTGGATAGCTTCATGACGGACAACAAGAGAGAAAGACTAATTGTATTCAATACCTTCTATATAAATCTTTTAGCCACCAATCTTTCTTTGTTTCAGATAATAACGCCAATGTCGTTGAGTTTGTTTCGGAAAACCCATCGTGTTCCAAATCTGCTAATTCTTCTTGTATGGCTGTAATCCAATCAAAATCTTCTAGAGCTTCTTTGATTGATTTTGGTTCAAAAATTGAACTGAATGCCAAGAAGTGACACTCATTTTGAATATTAGCGGCATAGCGGGTTTGAACACCGACATTTATATTTCCAATTACTTGATTCAGAGGATGATCCTTTGTCTAGATATGCAATCTCGAAAGTTCTTGTGCAAAATATGATACACAATCAACAATGGGGTAGTGTTGCTACCCCTGACCAGTTTGAATTTGAGGATGATGCCTCGATTGAAATTCTGAACCGGATATGTCAGCATTGTCTTTGTTTGGAAAGTCAAAGAAGTTGACATCATCTTCATTGTTGTTCGGAATTTGATCAATTTCATAAGATTGAGCTGCTACATCTTGGAAACCAATGACATTTGATTCGAGGGTTGGATTTTTTTTCTTTCCTTTAAGACACAAAAACAGAGGTATTCTCCTCCTCAACTTGAGATAGGAATACTTCCGAATCAAATAGAGGAAAAGTTATGGTCGGACAAGACATATTTTGAGAAACAGGAGTGGGAATTGAGGGCGGTCTTGATCAAGACTCTAAATTAAGAGCTATTTCCATTGGTCCGAAGATGCTTTCGAAATTGATTTCATAGATAAATTGAGGTTTCGAAGACCCAAGAGGTGGAGCATCGGACTCCAGGATGTGTGTTGTCACATGAGTTGGCCCTGAGTTCCGAAAAAAATTATCATCAAAAGTAATGTCAAAGCATTCTTCAATTACACGAGTTCCTACGCTTTAGAACCCTGTAAGTTTTTGATTTGGAAGAGTATCCCAAAAAGATGTCTTCATCTGATTTCGGTTGAAACCTGGTGAGTTGATCAGGGTTGTTTTTCATGAAACATCTGCAGCCAAAGATGTGCAAAAACAAGATACTCAGCTTTCGACCATTCATTGCTTCATACGCTGTCTTGCAGATATGACGATTGATGATACTTAGATTTTGAGTAAAACATAATATGGAGATTGCTTCTGCTCAAAGATAAAGATGAAGATTTGTAAAATTCAACATCAACTGAGCGGCTTAAACAAGAGTTTGGTTTCTTCTTTCAATGATACCATTTTTCTATGGGGTGTATGGAGAAGAAAAATTGTGTTTGATGCTTTGTCAGTAAGAAAACTTTCAATTGTGGCATTAGTGAACTCAGATCTATTGTCACTACGACTTGCATTAGCGAGTTGGGATACATAGATCAGATTGTGCTTGAGAGCAGCCATGTAAGCTACATTTGACATAAATAAATTGCCATTGGTTAAGATGCCATAACCTTCAATATGGGAGTTTGAATTATTTTGATAAGATAACCAACATTCAGAGCAAGCTTCAGATCACGCAGAAGATCCTTCTACACAGTTATGTGAATGGAGCAAGCACTATCAATACAACATATTGTATCTTGTTCTGAAGAACAAACGTCTGCAAGATCAGTGAGTTTTGGATTTTTTAGGCTCAAAGTTAGATTTAGGGAATTTACCATGTACTTTGGACGTAGCTTGTGATTTCTAAACAACTGGTATCTTGGAAGGCTTCTTTTGAGATTCTTTAGGTAATATGCAGAATGTCAAAGTCTTCTCATCGATCTAAAAGTCATATTCAACTATTGCTTTCTTAGACACTGTTTTGAAGGTTTCTGAAAAACAGTGTTCTGAGTAGCTTTTCCTTTGTTCATTGTATTTGTAGGAACATTGGATTTTGGAAATTGTGTTGGTTTGAAAATTGTGCCATCCGAGGTAGCAACATACATAGATGAGGATACTTTTCAAGGACAATCAGTTTTCTTAGATGAGGTCTCAGCAGTAACAGTTTTCATACAATTTTTTACTGATGTGTCACGAATATCCGAGCTAACAGGAATAGATGGTCTCTTAACAATTTTAGCCTGCATCAAAGTATTGTGATTCCTACTAGCTGGACTGATAGTCTGAGACACTTTCTTCTTGGATTTCTAAAGGAATCTATAGCATTTTCTGGACCTAGTGTATTTTTCTAATGCTTTCCTAGCTTCGGTCTTTGGATGAAAAATATCCTTGTTGTTCAACCAAGGCTTCTACCAAGAGAGAAACGTTGAATAGGAAAACTGTCCAATAAATGGGTTGTTGAAATGAGGCTTAATCAGAACTAAGGTTGACTTAGAAACAACTTTAGAGTTAGAAAAACAGGATTCAGATGAAGTGTGGTCATCATACTTAAATCATTATCTGCATCATTATCAAGAGATACCTATAATTACTTTTTGGAATCATTAAGTTTGTCCGAGTCATGTATGTTTGTTTCAGGAATAATTTCCTCAATGATACAATTGTTTAGAGGACAAAAGTTTGGAAAGTACACTCCAGTTCCATCTGTGCCATGTGGAATTTTCGAAGACTAATTCAAGTGCATGGATATCAGATGCGGAAATTGTATGGAATCAGGACATGTAGTAGTGATTGGTTTGAATTCAGGAACTAATGATTGATATCTATATGAGGAACCATGAAGGGACGAAAATGGCAAGATAGGGATATCTGAAGAAGTGTGTTTTAAAATGTCTCCTACAAATGTCAAATTTTGAAAAGGGACGAGCAATATGTTTCAGAAATTTGCTTCTGAGGCCAGGTGCTGTGACAACCCGAAATTTCGATTTTTGTACGAACATTATCAAGTCAATAGAAGCTCTACCAGTTACAGTGAATTTTTGACTTTTCCGAGTAAGTTTGAGTATTTCAGGGTTTACATTTAAGGAGATATCAGGAGAGTGGAGGCACTAGGGTTTTGTGCAACACTGTTATTCCAACACTCTGTTATATTAGAAATCATTTCGAGAATAAAAATATTTTCTGCCAAAAATATCTCAGGACTATAAATAGAATTTTGAACCAAATTCATTCATTATTCACATTTCCAACTAGAGAAAAGCCATTTTCTCTCTCACGGATCTTCGGGTTTTCGTCCCAAATCGTGAGTACACTTCTCTAGTTGTCTTATAATGCTTATTATGTGCTTAATAACATAGATTACATAACAAATCTGTGAAATTCGGGTGTTTACCGCCCAAGAACGTTCTTGGAGAGTAAACTCCAAAATGAGGCTTAAATGCTACCTAGTCCCATTTCCTTGTTAAGTAACTAGCTTAGGCTTGTATGTATGTATATTTGAGACTAGAAAACAATCAAAAACACCAAGCTTTGGGTGTTCACGGCCCAAGAACTTCTTGGACCGTGAACTCCAAATTCAAGGGCCAAAAGGTGCCCTAATTACTCCTAAGGCCTTGGACTTTAACCCCCATTTGATCCAAACTAATTTGTGGACTTTAAAACATCAAAGACACCTTCAAAAGGGTGTTTACGGCCCTATTATTGTGCTTGGTCCGTGAACATAAATCAAGGGCACAAGAGTGTGCCTAGGACCTTCATTAGCTTAAAACAATTGCCTAGAACATATCCTATGTGAGTATGGGACTTGAAAGCACAAAAATACCCCTCCCTTGAGAGTTTATGGCAGTAAACTCCAAAATAAATGGTCTTTGGGCCGAAAACTCCTAAAAGGAGTGTATTAAGACCCTAAACTACCCAAAGGATTAAACCACCAAGTAAGACTTATTCTAGAAATCAAATAACACTTCAAAACACCAAGTACCACCAAGTTGGGAGTTCACGGCCGTAAAATCAAGGGTTTACGACCGTAAACTCCTTGTGTGGAGTTTATTGAGTGGTAAACACATACATAAGGCCCTTTGGAACTTTAAAACCCTTTAGCCTTGTCCCACAACAACTTAGATGCAACCATTAGGACTTATAACACTTATACAAAGTGTTTACATGTTCTAGAGTGTCCCAACTAAATTTATTAGTTATTGTTTGGCTAATTAGTTATATATATGCTCATTATATGATAATTAGGCTCGTGCGTGTGAACAAGTCTCCGTTTGCCACCTAGCACAGTATTCGACACTTCAATCCAATCCACTCACCGCAAGTAAGTTCATACCCCTTTAATTAACCTTTGAAATACTTTTAAATGTTTTAAATGATTTTATGGGGGGAATACAAGTTGAATATTTATAGTTATTACATCAATCACATGTGATTAATAACCATAAAACCAATGATTTTAATACTGTTCACACTGTTTATCAAACTATTTTACTTCAACTTGTTTTACAAACTCTTTTACGTATCAAATACTTTTACTTAAACTTTGTTACACTTATTATAAATTGCATGCCCGTATATGTATAGTTATATAAGTAATGTTTAAAAGACTTAGGATGGCTATCCACCTTGTTTCCTTTTCCTCGATTTGGATGTGGTCTGATAGGATATCGGGTACTCGTCCGAAGGTCGTTTAAATATTGATTACATATCATGTGTACATATATAGGCATAAAAATGCTTCCATATTCATGCGTACTAGTTACATCATTAATAGGCTACCATCGGGGTAGCACAGAATCATACTTATACTATTGCTAGATCAATGAGTCAGTTCATTCATGAGTCAATACTTATTACTATGAGAACATATACATTACATTACTATGAGTACATATACAGCTATACTAAATAGAGAACATATACAACTATACTAGAGAAAGAACATATACAACTATACTAGAAGGAGAACATATACAACTATACTAGAAGGAGAACATATACAACTACACTAGAGAAAGAACATATACAACTATACTAGAACAATTCATTACTTTACATATACAAGAATACGTTAATTATTGTGATATGAATCGGAGCATGACTTAAATTTCATGGCCCGAGTTGTAGCCAGAGTCTCTTGAAGGGAGAGCGTGAGTTAGCGTATAGGTCTATACTGGATTGACCATCCTACACCTTGCTGCTAGCTACAGCCGGACCTGCAGGTCTGCGGGTGCCAAACGTCATTCCGTTTTACGACCATTCGTATGTCGTTGTTACTAGTCAATAGTATGGTACAATTAGTCACATGATACCTTAATGTTGGCGTTGGCACCTACGCTGACATTGATGCTGACGCTGATGGATAGCGTGTGAAATACGTTTGACTCATTAGATCATAAAGTGTGACCTTACACAAGATCTTTAAAGGAATCACAAGTATATACAACTATACTTGAAAGGTTATTAATTCAATACTTCTTGTTAGTTTGAATTCATAGTTTAAAATGTAGGTTTGCTATAATAGTAAAACCAAGATCTAAGGTGCATGTACACTTGGGGTTATTATTAATTGATACAGTTGCATAAAATTAGTGTAAAGTCGCATAGAAACCCAACAATGGTATGAAAGCCATTAGGTTTTAGTTACGAGAACTACTTTGAAAAATTGAGAAACTGAAGAAAATTATGAATCGCAAGACATGGTGCGCCCAACGTTAGATGCTATGCGCAATGACTGAAATGAAGTGAGATGACTAAAACATAGAGAATATATATTGATCGTGAATATCGAGCCCTTGCTACTATTCATAGGATCAAAAGACATCATTTTTTTTTTATCAAATATTTAGTCTATGGTATTATAATTCAAATTGTTTATACAATGTTTCATCAGAACGGTCTTTCTAGCATCTAAAAAGAAACTCATGAAATTTATGAAATTAGTATAGTAGCAATAGTTTAAAGTGATTCGAATAATTGAATAAGGTGTATTATTGTGCGGCAAATATCTCTTGAAATTAGTTTACCTAATGGATCATTCAGATTGTCCATAATACATACATGCAAAAGGTTTGGTTGAAATATATTTATGGAATCATAATCTTGTATACATAAATGATAATCGAATTACAAAGTATCCAATTTGATAGGATTTTGGATATCATTTGACCTCAAGTTTTTTGATAAATGCAAATGTTGTTTATCAAGACAGATCATGAATACATCATTGGGTGATTAGAATATCTGTTGGAATTAGTTTTCACTAATGGACCATTCAGATTAACCACGATATATGGTGCAACCAACTTCTTATGAACATGGGTCTGGAACCTTTTAGGTGTTCTGAGCTCTCACAAAGTGAAGCAAAGAATCAGTTGGGCAATAGGATGAGACAATTATAGTGAGAAGGTTAGTACAAAACATTATCGATCATCTAAGAAATCATGAAACAGTCTATTGAGCTATCTACACCCAGAACATTGCCACAATGAGTATTAATTGGATAAAGAAAATTGGTTAATTAATTTTGTACTAGACTAGTCACATTATGCTTACTAACAATTCATCGATTGTAACATGAATAGTGTTATGAGAAATCCTTTGGTCTAGTACCAACTAAAAAGGTTCGTAAAACGCTCTATGATATGTGAAGTGAGATTCGATCCTCTCTACAACATATAGAAGCCTATAATTATGAATCTTATGATTGTTGTGAAGTGCTCAACAATCAAGGACTTAGAAAAGAGATTTGTTATCTCATTGGAGAACCCATCAAGAATTTTGTATAGTTATTTAACAACCTTTATGAGAACAAAGTGTATGTTGCTCAAAGGACAGTCTTCCAAGAAAGGAAAATGATATCCAAAAAGGCTAGTGGGAGCGATATTGATCTTGATAAGAATAAAGAGTCAACCAACAAAGAGCCTAAAGTTGGCAATATTATTCAACTCCAGGTTGATAGAGCTAGTAAGGTAACTGACATAACTCCATTTCTTCTTTGTAGACCTGATAAAGGACGTCATACATCTTCTTATATAAGAGTTTATATTATTGAGGTAAATGAGTCACTGGTATGTAGCAATCAGAGTACACCAGCTATCGGAAGCTATGGTATGCCCTAAAAGCTACAACATGGAAGGAGGACATGGAAGGCAAAATGGTCAACCACTTGGCCTTAACCATGAGGCGTAAGTGGATATTCAAGAAGAGTCAGACATGGACATGAACATACACATAATCAATCCAATATAGGTTTTGAAGGATCTGTAAGCTTGAGAAGCTCATGTATTAGCAAAACTAGCATCCCGCAATTGAAGTCTTTATTTCAATGAAAAGTTAAAGGAGTTTGAATTTTGAGAAATAAAGATGAGCCATACATATGTCTAAGCTAGTGGGAGTAATTGGATTCTTTGTTTCAATGATAAAGTTCAAGCAATTTGAATTTCGAAAAACATAGATAAGCCATATATATATATATATATATATATATATATATATATATATATATATATATCAATTCTAGTGGGAGCATTGTTATCACACTTGTGTTGTATATTGATAAAGTATGATTTTTAGGAAACTATGTTTTAAATTAGAAAGTATAAAAGTGGCTTGGTATGAAAATTGTTTCGCTCTGATATACATTGGATATAAAAAACACATACATAATAAGGATCTATGGGGATATATCAAAGAGATTCGTTGAATTAAGCAAAAGTACATCGAATCGTGAGGAAACTTAATATGCATAACTCAAAAAGCAGTTCAAGCTTAATAAGATATGGCACGACATTTGAGTGATGCTAATCTCCTTGTCATACTATTGAGCTAAAGGAGATTATTCGTGTCCCACATGCTTCTCTTATGGGTTCGATCATATATGTCATGATATGTACCAGATCCGATGACTTGTATGCCTTAGCATGAGAAGTTGGATCAGATTAATTTGGAAAGAGTCAACGAATCAAGATCACGAACATTCTTAATTGTCCTAGGAGGACATAGGAAAGGATCCTGACAATATGGAAGAGATCATTGTAAAGGTTTCATTGATGCCAAATTCTACTGATAAAGACAATTATGTTCGCACTCGGATTTCCCGCTTTTACTGAATGGTGACATAATTACTTGGAAGAATACCAAGTAATACACCACAGTGGACTTAACAAGAAACATAGAGTATATTATGGATGGTTAAAATGTAAAGAAGACAATATCACTAAAAGATATTCATTAGTGGCATCTTTCTTGAAATTCAATCATTTTTGGTCCTTTTGGTGGCTCTTGTGACTATGAGGGTGAACTTACCACGAGTTTGGATCGCAAGTCATAAAAGCTCACAAGACACAAACTCAGTAAGTAGCAACAAATTTGATAGTAACTCAAATGCAAAGACATCATAGTTAATAAATCATGTCAGAAGATAATCTTGTCGATCTATTCCCTAAGCCAATGTCATTAACCAAGTCTGACAGTCATAAAAAGTCTAGATGCATTAGACTTGCAAGTGAGTTGCCTTAAACACCTTTTAGTTTGGTTTGTCTTAAATTTGAGAACTTAAATCATATAAGTGTTAATTCAATTTGGTGATTATTATGTAGAGATCTTGATATATGATGGAGATCAGTCATTTCAATTAACGTATCACTATGTTCTACTTTTGCATATTTAGAACCTGCTTCCCAAGTATCAATTTACTCAAATGTCCACAGTCAGTCATAATCTTGGAAGAAGTAGTTATTCAAGACTGTCAAGAGTATTGGTGGATTGATCATAGTGATTTGGCATAGCATAGAGATTGAGCTAACACTCAGGAGTACTTAATAGAGATTTAAGTATTATACCAGCCCACGCTTAGAGATTACTTCATGGATCCAATGATGAGTAATTCTAAGACTATAATATCTTCTATTCTTCAAACCCAGATACATGTGGGGTTTTGCTCTATGATTATGTTATGTATTGGTCCACTCCAATGCTACCTGTGACTAGTAGTTATAAAGGGTAAATCCATGTGTGACATGACAAAGTAGAAAAAAACTATGTAGTCAAATTTTATTTGTTCCTTCTGCCTTAATAGGAGAAGCGATATCTATGGGCCCCTCGATGATTTGTTGTTGACATCTAAAGTGTTTGGCGAAGCCCAAACTAAAGTTTATGTGTTCAAGTTAGTAGTTAGATGCAGTTGTCACAAATCTATATCAGGAAACATAATCTTGAATTCTAAGATTGACCATTATCTTTGTCTCAAGTTCATACAGATACCATAGAACGAAATAATAGTTGATCACTTGAATTCTAAGATTGACCATTAGATTCAGATTTTGGTAGTTGCATTGGATGACTAACTCCCTGTTGGTTATTTGAGAAATATTGGGCATCATATAGTTGATGACTTGTGCAAGTGGGAGACTGTTGGAAAGAGTGTCCAAGGTCATTGACTATTCGTAATATTCCTAATAATAACAGGGTCTTTTTGTGTTGCCTTAAAGACCCAACTTAAGTAGAATAAATAATGGAGAAATTGGTTATTACTTACTATGGTTAATAATTATATAGAAACTAATTGGACATATATTTTGGAAATTAATTAATAGTTTAATTAATTAAAGGTTTTGAATATTTATTAATCGATTATTGATTAATTGAGAATGTTTCAGAACCTTTATGGACTTTGGGTTGGATGATAATCACTCCAGCTACATGGGAAAAGGAGTAAATTTTGTGGTTGGCTCCTTATCCCACATGGGAAGCAGTACAAAACCTTGGAAGATATCCAAGGTTATAATGAAGGCCTTAGGGATTTCATTCTTCCTTGCACCTTAGCTTGAAGTTTCGCCAGTCCTTCTTCATCCTCACATCAGGAAAATTTCTAACCCTCTTAGGTTTTATGAAGTTGAATCTTATCCTCATCATTTTTATTCCATTATTTGGTTTCATTGGGTTTGATACCATTAGAGGGATTCTAGTTTGGGTCCTTTCATCTATGCAACTTTGTGGAGGACAAGATTAAGATTTCAAGCATGGAGATCAAGGGCTACATAAGAGGTTTGTTTTTCTGCTTTATCTTTTTATGTTTTCGGAGGGTAGTTGTAATTAGTATGAAGCCATAGATCCTATGGTGCATGTATACTTAGGTATATCATTGTTTGATTTTTCTGCTGCCTTGTTTCAGTGTATTTGAAGCATAGAAAACCCAACACTGCTTTGCACCCTAAAAATAGTAAACTATGATAACACCAATCGACACCAAGCTTAAAGAAATTCCATTTTATTTCGGCGTGTTTATATGATAACTATTCTTAATAGTTTTTCAATGTAACTGATAGTCGAATCTTAGGAAGATCTTTATATGATCATCCTTCTTGGTAATGCTTTTAAGAGGTCTTAAAGCAGAAGATTTAAGTTGATTATCTTGTTGATATCATTCAATATTAATTCAATTATGTTTGTTTAATGATCCATTTTTTCAAACCTAATTTATTATTTACTAAGACTAGGATCTATATTTGGTTTTTTGATGTCTAGACGGTTGTCAGCAACACAAGATGAAGTTATTCAGGTAACC
Organism: Lactuca serriola; assembly: GCF_051521515.1. Classification (NCBI taxonomy): domain Eukaryota; kingdom Viridiplantae; phylum Streptophyta; class Magnoliopsida; order Asterales; family Asteraceae; genus Lactuca; species Lactuca serriola. The sequence goes on from NC_136415.1 coordinate 283,449,425, forward strand.
AATGCACTTTACCAATTTCAGTTACTATGAAATACCTAGATCTATTGAGATTAGTTAAAACAATTCAATGGCAAATTAATATCGGATTTACACATCCTCAATTTTTGCCAGCGATGCCCAAGTCTCACAAATTAGATGGTGAACCAACCATGGAAAAATGTGTGATCCTTAATTATGTCATGGTCCTCAATTAACGTGTCGGTGAAACATATACGCTCTACCAACAAACCATAACTGCAGGTGCCAAATCAGATTCTTCTTACGTCTCAAATTTATGTGTCACTTAACCAAACATGCTCCATAAATACACAGTAAGGACTAATGTGTGCTTTTTATGGATTATTAAATCTTAAAATTTTCCTAAAATAACTAGAAACAGGAATTTTATTTTAGTAGTTTGTACATTATACTTTTAATTAGACATCATCCTATCAAACCCTTTCAGCTAATGACAATTAACCTCAAAAAGAAGCGGTGAGTGAAAATGACACTCATTCAACAGTTATTTTATAGGTTATTTCCTTATACATCTCTTATAGCTTGTATTTATGAATGATACCTACTCTTGATTCAACTAACGATCCTTAATCAAACATGTGAGGACACATGTTGTATGATTCATATACATATAATATTCATATTACATATATAAATGTTTTGATAATCGACTTTAGAAAAATTGCATCTTCAATTTTTTTTTTGTTCCAGAATTTAAAATTTTCACGGGCCGTAAACAAGGAGTTTACGGCCGTAAACATTTCTCGGCAGTAAACCTTTCTTGAATCTTAGTCGAGTAATTTTCAGAATTCACAGTAAACAGTAAATTAATAATTTTTTAAGTGAAAATTAGGTTTTATTTAACAATTAATTAACTTTAATCTAAAAAATGGAATCACAAAGTCCTAATCAATATCAAGAACTCGATGCTGTGATGGGAACAACCACACGCATTCCAAGACTCATGCCCACTGATGGTTTCCCCGAGTGGAAATATAGAATTGAGAAATATATAAAGATGAAGGACTTCAAGATTTGGAAATGTGTTATAAAGGATCCAGTCAGAATCACCACTACAGTTGGGGGGCAGGTTGTTGACAAGAAAATTGAAAACTACACTGATGAAGATTTTCAGAGTGTAGAAGAACAAGAAAAGGCATTGGCCATTTTGACTATGGGAAGCCCTTATTGAAGTATATGAGGGAAATGAAGACATGCGAGAGAGTCGCCAAGATATGTTGAGGCTATGTTTCAACATGTTTAACTATGTGCCTGGAGAGACACTCGAGGCTCAACTGCAGCGATTCATAACTCTCAATACGGAGATGACTGTGGCAGGGATCTTCTATACAAAGTCAGAAATTAATAAGAAGCTACTAAATGCTCTCCCAAAATCTTGGGACATGAACGTAGCTGTGATTAAGAAGACTAAGGATCTCAATCGCCTTTCTCTAGCTGAAGTGATGGTTGTCATCAAAGCGTGTGATATTGATGACAAGCAGCGAGAGATCAATCATGTGAACTCCTACTCAGCTGCCAATCTTGGCATTTCAACTAACTATGCTCTTTCTTCTTTCTCTTATACCCCTGCAGGTTCATCCTCTTCTGCACCAGTCATTCCCTACCCACAAAGTCAACCACTCGTGTCTACCCAAACTGTTCCATCCTCAAATGTGGCCTCCTCTTCAAAAGGAAAGGAGGGTGATGAAAACCTTGTCTTTGAAGTAGGGCTTGTAAATTGCTACAATGCACTTATAGATGGGGAGCTTCCGCCTCAATTGTCATTTGCAGATCTTGATCAAATCCATCCGGAGGACGTTGAGGAAATGGACGTCACATGGCAAATTGCCATGGCCATATTTAGGGCAAAACAGTTTGCCAAAAAGACAGGGAAGAACAATTGGGGAATGAGCGCTGATAAGAAGGTTGGATTCAATAAAGGAAAGCTTCGGTGTTTCAATTGCCACAAGCCAGGGCATTTTGCTCGTGCTTGCCCACATCCCGATAGAAGGGTTAATAATGACAGAACAATGGTTGCAGTCGGGAACAACCGAAGCAGTGGTCAAGCAAACAATGAAAAGGCTATGGTTGCGCAATCTTTCGATTGGGATGATCAAATACAAGCTCTCAACTTATCTGGACCAGAAAATGCTCATCTGGCACAGGTAAGGGATGATACTCCAGCGGGGATGGCAGCAGCAGAAGACAGTGTGATGAAGCTACAATTCGCTTTGATGGTATCCTCTTCCCATAAACCTAATTCGTCCAAGGTAAGTCTCCCATCATGCTCTAAGGCTTGTATAGATTATGTAAAAACTTTACAGGATAAAATTGAGACATTAGGCAATGAAGTAGAAAATCTTAGGATTCTTCATGAACTCAATGAAAAATTAAAAGAAACGTAGAAGACCGTAGATATGAAGGGTACCAACTTCGAAAAGGACAAAAACCACTTAAAGCTCAACTAGAATCTAAAATTAAAGACTTTAGGAGACTCCAGGAAGACGACAGTAACAAATGTGAAAACTATGATTATGTAGTCAAACAAAATGCTGAGCTAGTGGCTGAATTTGAATCTTTGAAAGGAAAATTTGAGACCGCCAAACTTGATGTTAGAAAATATGATTTCTCAAGTGAGGTGGTTGCAAATATGATAGACTAAAGTATGCAGTTTAAAAGGAATCAATCAAAAGTTCTAAGGTATAATCATGTACCCCCTCCTTTCAATCATTCATATGTGTCCAAGCCTTTGTCCAAAGAAGAGATTGCCAATGAATCATTTATGATTTATGGCAAGCCCTCCGGTTTTGTTTCGGGAGTATTTATTAATGTTGAAAGTACTAACATTTCTACTTCTCCTGCAGATCAATCCTTGAATCAGTCAAAGCACAAAGTTGAAGGATGTGTTTCTGAAAATAAAATCGAGTCCAAACCTGAAGTTTTCATTTTAAATAAAGACAATTCTTTTTCAAATGTTTTAAGTGACAATATTTCTTGTGGTATTTTTAATTCTTCTGATACAGTAGTTGTTACTTCTGATACAGTTTTGAGTGCTTCTAATATGTCTGATAAATTTTTGAACAATTTGGTTGACAATTTGAATGTTTGTGATAAAAATGTTGAGACACCACTAGTTTCACAACCCTCCATGAGTATAGCACCCTCACTTGCCTCACAACCTAATAACGTTGCATGTTCCTGTGAGACAAGCAAAGGTGTTTGTGGGGAAAACGAATCTGATAAATGCAGCACAAGTTCTAACAATAACAAGCAGATTTGTTTTAATTGTGGTACTAGTGGTCATATTGCTAGAAATTGTCTTAACCGAATATTTGTGAGTCATAATCTTCCAAGAGGGGAGAACGTGTTCAGAGGAAGGTCTTTAAATAGAAATTCCTCTAGAAGTCGCTCTCGAAATGATGATTGGGCAGATGAACGAAATAGAAAAAGGGATATTTTTCACAGACATAAAAAGGTTTTTAATTACCATGTCCCGAGCAGTCTGCTAAAAAGGAGCATAGCCACGCCAAGGTCAAGCTCATCCCAAAGCAGTAGTGGATCTTCAACCAACTCTGGTAGAAGTCACACATGCTTTAAGCAGATTGTTAAGCATAAAATGACAAAGTTAACTAAGTTTTTCAGAAAACCTAATTATAAATGGAGGCTCAAACCTGCTCCCAATACATCATTTGTGTCCTCAGAGAAGTTTAAGTGCAATAAATCTAAAAAGGCATCGGGATCACCCAGGAAGATCATGACCTAGGTGCCCAAATCTAATTAAACCCGCACATTTTGCAGGGACAGTTGCGGGGAAATGTTGTCAGACCCTGGTTTGTCGACAGTGGCTGTTCCCGGCATATGACGAGAGATATCACCCAACTGCACAACATTCAATCATTTAATGGGGGGTATGTCTGTTTTGCGGGTGGAGATGGAGGGAAAATCCCTCAAAAGGGAACCGTGTCAAATGCATTTCTATGTTTCGAAAACGTGAATTTCGCTCCCGAGTTGAAACACAGTCTATTAAGCGTTTCTCAAATTTGTGACAAGGGCTATTCTACGCATTTTACTGACAATGAATGCATGGTCTTAAAGCCAGGCTTTGTCATCCCTGAAGAATGGATTCTCGTAAGATCAAAAAGGGATGGGAACGCCTATATTATTGGTATGAATAGCAATCTCCCAGAACAAGTTACTTGTCTATTCTCCAAGATCTCCGAGCAAACTACAATGCTGTGGCACCGAAGATTAGGCCATGCAAACACCAAGAATCTAAATCGTCTTGCGAAAAATGAGATGGTCCATGGATTGCCCGTCAAGGACTTTATTACGTTTGAAAAATGTGTGTCGTGCGCTCAAGGAAAGTACCATCGAATGCCGCACTTGCCAAATTAGGTTAACTCAATCAGTCAGGTTCTTCAATTACTTCACATGGATTTGTTTGGTCCAGTGAACGTGCTAAGCATCAACATAAGTTCTTACTGTTTAGTTTTGATTGATGATTTCTCTCGATTTATGTGGGTTTTCTTTCTATCCAACAAAGCTGGTGTCACTGAATTGATCAAGAAGTTCATTGTACTTGTTGAGAATCAGACCAATCATAGGGTGAAGGCGCTTCGTACCGATAATGGAATAGAGTTCAAGAATTCTGTTCTTAATCACTTCTGCGCTGAAAAAGGTATCCTGCGTCAATTTAGTTCAGCTCATACACCTCAATAAAATGGTGTTGCTGAAAGGTGGAACAGAACACTCAAAGACGCTGCAAGAACGATGTTATGTGACTCAAAACTGCCTGTTTTCTTTTGGGTGGAGGCGATAAACACTGCCTGTTATGTTCAGAATCAGGTGCTTATCAACAAAGCTCAAATGAAAACTTCGTATGAAATTTACTATGGACACAAGCCGTCAGTTAGTCACTTCTGAGTATTTGGCTGTCCTTGTACCCTTCTTCACCTAGATGCCAATCCGAAGTTTAATGCCAAAGTCGATGACTGCTATTTTGTAGGGTATGCTGCTCGCACCGCGTATAGAGTCTACGGTAAGAAAACCAAACAGATTGTGGAATCCTATGACGTGCGTTGGTTGGAAGAGAATGAGACAGACGCAAGAGTGGGTCCAGATTGGTTGTTTGATTATACGTCACTTTTCAAATCCTTAAACGTGTATTCAAATGATGTATCTAGAACTGGTTCGCATTGGAAGAGTATCTCTGAAGATGAAGACGAAGAAGTCGTGTACAAGCCTGTGTCTAAACCTTCTGATTCATCGCAAGGAAAATCTAAAGCTTCACTTAAAGGAGAGTCCTCTGACTCGTACAAGGGAGAATCTTCTACAGCATTTGAGGGGGAGCCTTCTGCTGCATCTGAGGGGGAGCCTTCTGCTGCAATTGAGGGGGAGTCTTCTGCAACATCTTCGGGAAAGTCCTCTGCTACTTCTCAAGGGGGGCCGTTCTTGGAACATGATGGTCCTCAATCAGTCCACACTGATTCTTCTGATGCTGAATCCACACCTCACATATCTTCAGAGAAAGAGTTCGTTCCAAATGATGCTTCCGCTGTCTCTTCAACCCTTATGGAATTACTCTTTCCTGACCTTATTGAAGATGAGTATGTCGCTGAACCATCTGGTACTACTCAACCAGCAAATGAAGGAGGTCTCAACATTCACACTCTACCTGTTTCTCTCAATGACATCAGCCAAGAAATACCTTCTAGGGTACAACGAGATCATCCGATCGAAAACGTCATCGGACAGCTAGATGATGGTGTTAAAACTAGAAGTCAGAGTGGAGACGTGAATACATGTCTGTATTCTTGCTTTATTTCTCAAATTGAGCCCAAGAATGTAGAAATGGCTCTAAATGAACCTAGCTGGGTGGATGCAATGCATGAAGAATTGCATCAATTTGATAAACTCGGTGTTTGGAAATTAGTTGAGTTACCGAAGGGTAAGAAGTCTCTTGACACACGATGGGTCTATCGCAATAAACACGACGATTCAGGGATTATTGTGCGAAACAAAGCCAGACTGGTAGTACGTGGGTTTCGACAAGTCGAGGGTCTTGACTACACTGAAGTTTATTCCCCAGTAGCTCGCCTGGAGGCTATTGGTATCTTCCTAGCGTATGCTTCGTATATGAACTTTACTGTCTTTAAAATGGATGTCAAGACTGCCTTCTTGTATGGCAAGGTGAAGGAAGAAATCTACGTTGATCAACCTCCAGGGTTTGTCGACTCGAAGTATCCTAATCATGTCTACAAGTTGGACAAAGCGTTATATGGGCTGCATCAAGCTCCTAGAGCATGGTATGAAACCCTAACAAAGCATCTCCTCGAACATGGTTACACTCGCGGCACTATCGATCAAACACTGTTCATAAAGCATGTCGACAAGGACCAAATACTCGTACAAATATATGTCGATGACATAATCTTTTTATCAACAAGCAAAAAGCTTTGCAAAGAGTTCGAAAGTGTAATGAAGAAAAGACTTGAAATGAGTTCGTTAGGAGAAATGACCATGTTTTTGGGGCTTCAGGTTAAACAGAATTCAACTGGAATCCTGCTACATCAAGCCAAGTATGTGGAAGATATTCTTGAGAAGTTTGCGCTTCACGATGCTAAATCTGCTACTACACCGATGGCTGAACGACCTCTCCCGACTCCAGATCCTGAAGGCGAGTCCATAGATCAAGCTCTTTATCGATCGATGATTGGATCGCTAATGTATCTTACTGCAAGTCGACCTGACATTATGTTTGCAGTCTGTCAATGCGCTCGATATCAGACTAATCCTAAACTCTCTCATCTTATTGTTGTTAAAAGAATTTTTTGGTATATCAAAGGAAGCCCTAAATTGGGTCTTTGGTATCCGAAGAATTCTGAATTTAATCTTTATGCTTTTACTAACAGTAATTATGGAGGCTGTGAGCTTGACAGGAAATCAACTTCAAGAGGATGTCAATACCTAGGTGACAGATTATTTTCATGGCAATGCAAGAAACAGCACACTGTCTCGACTTCAACAGCAGAAGCGGAATACGTTGCTGCATCAGCTTGCTGCTCTCAAGTTATCTGGATCCAACATTAGATGTTGGACTACGGTTTGAATTACTTCGAAACCCCTATCTATCGTGATAATGAAGCGGCAATTCAAATAGCTAAAAACCCAGTCCAACACTCTAAAACCAAGCACATCGACATTAAAATTCACTTTATCAGAGACTGTTATGAACGATCTTTAATTCGAATCGAACAAGTCCACACTGATAACAATGTGGCGGACTTGTTCACAAAGCTCGTTTCGATGTGCTTGTCGGATTTCTGAAAATGATACGTTTTGAGGATTAAGTTTTTTTCTTTTTCTTTTTCTTTTCTCAATTTATTTTTGGTGTTATTAGTTTACATTTTCATTTTTTGTTTTAGGATAGTTTAAAATTTGTGCATTATTTTGTTTCGTATTCTCACCCATGCACCAATTTAGGGGGAGAAATAAAAATCCAAAAACAACAAAAAAAACAAAAAAATTATAAAAAAAATCCAAAAGTAGTGTCATTTCTGTTCAGCATTTTAAAATTTATTGTTGACAACTTCGGTTCTAAGTACTGTGATGGGAAATGAAATTAACAAGTGTTAAAGGGCAACCTGAATCGGCGTAACGTACCTAAGTTGAATCGTCTACGCTCTGTACTCGATGTGCTGGTAGGCACGAAAGATTTTAAATGGACTTGACTAGGAAAGTTGAACCTAATGAATTTAAAGGACTTGACCAACTTTGACCTAGTTAGATCCGTTTAACCTGATGTTACGACGCTCGGATAGGTTGAGTAGGGAGATATACATGAGAATCTACTCGTCACATTAATTGAACCCATACTTGGAACCGTGGCTTAACTTTTCCTCAATGTGCGGATTCTGTCCTTAATTCCGGTTGGATGGGGCGACTGGTAAATTCCGATAAATTAGGTCTGTAGAATATCATTTTCTTTCTTTCCGTCTGTTAGCCATATGTTGTCTCATTTGCGCGACTTCTAATCCGACTTGGTACACAACATATGCAACTCTCTTTCTCTGCAGGATATATATATATATATATATATATATATATATATATATATATATGTGTGTGTGTGTGTGTGTGTGTGTCTGTGTGTGTGTGTGTGAAATACTTCTCATCTGTTAGCCATATGCTGTCTCCTTTGCGCGACTTCTAATCCGACCTGGTACACAGCATATGCAACCTTCTTCTTCTCAACCCCTCTGAAGTAGTTAGTAATAGAATTATGAATCTCTTCTCTCTCTGAATGGTTGTCTGCTCACCCGGTGTAAGGAGTACTCTGGAAGTTCTTGATGGCTGGGGCATATCAGGAAGCGGGAAACACGTTCCAGTACACTTAAAAATTGAACTCATACAGATTATCTGTAGATGTCGCTACTCGATTTAGGTGGACAACAATATCCCTGGTTGTAGTCAGTTAAATGGTCATAAGTTGAATTTATTTAAGATTTAGGAGTTATCATAATTACAGAAATTCTCAATTAGATATATGCCTGAATCATGTCCTTGGTAAAATGTCCAAAAATGTCACAAATCTTTCGTGCTTAAGTGGACCACAATACTGGCAATCGGTTAGACGAAGATATGAAGATAAGGGTACCGACAAGCGGAAGAAGGCCGTCCAACAACTTTGATCCAAGCATCACAAAGGTTATAGTGGTTAAATTTGTTGTGTAAAAATTATTTTAGTTAAAATATTTTTTCTCTCAATTTTGTTTTTTCTAATTTTATTTTTATTTTATTTTTAATTTTTTTTTGTAAAAATGTTAATTTTAATTTTCATTTTTAATTTTATTTTTATTACTTTTGCTATTTCAATGTTTATTTTAATTTCGTTTTTTTTAATTTTATTTTATTTTACTTTATTTTTCAAAAATTAAATTAATCCTCAAAGTTTTTGTTGGAAGTTAGAAATACTGGGTAATTATCAGGTAAGAGGGTAAGTGAGGGTAAAAGGGGTAAAAAGGAGTTCACTGCCGGAATCTCCCCATTCACGAGCTTCCGGCCGCAAACTCCTCCTAAACCCTCTCAAAAGGCTAAAAAAAATTTCTTTGATTTTCGGAAAACCGCTTACACCATCACAAAGGTAATCACTTCTAGATCACAAATTTGTAATTTGTTTCGTGTTTCACCGTGTCATTATGCCAGAAATCACGAAAAACGATTCGACGGAGCTTACGGCCGTAAGCTTAGGCCGTAAACTCCGAGCACTTGAATTTTGGACTTGTTTTTAATTTATATTGGTGCTATTGATTTTTATATTTATGTATCTTCAAGTCTTATGCGTTAATTCGAAGTGTAGAATCAATTTTTGGGGGTTTTTCCACTGAAGGTTCTTAGGTCGTAAACTCTGAGTTTACGGCCCAGGAACCATGTGTTTACTGCTTACGTTTCGAATAAAATAATTAAGGTAATTTCGTGTGTTGACTTTCAAAACAATTATTAGGCCGTAAACCTCGAGTTTACGGCCCAAGAACAGATTTTCCAGTTCCTTTTATTTAAAATTATGTTTCACGATTTCCTTTAACTTCTTGGCAGTAAACTTGATGTTATCACTCGTTTTTATACAATAAAATTTTATTTTGGTCATATTTTTAATTAGAATTTTTTTGGGTCAAAATAAAATTCTATTTTGAGGTTTCTTACAGTTGTGTTTGAGTGCAGACAATGGCGAACCTAAAATTTGCAGATATGCACAACCTAGCAATTGTACTCGCGGACCCTCCAGCTGTTCACTCGGATATGCGTTCGATGATTCATCGATTGCGTGAATGCTGCTTAGCATCCGCAATCACTATCAATCCGGTGGTTTATTAAAGTTTAATACGCGAGTTTTGGGCGACTGCAGAGACACACATGGATGATGATGGCAATTTTACGGTGAAGGAAAAAGTACAGGGTCGAGAGATTGTCATTAATGAAGGCTTTATTCATGAAGCGCTGCTAATTAATTATCAACCCAATTTCCTGACAGAGATTGGAATCGAAGATGTTCAAAGGGTTCTACGAAGAATGAGTTACGAGGGAACCTTTCCGCCGACGCTGAAAAAGTTGCTACACCCATACTGGAGGTTTTTGGGCCATGTTTTTGTGAGCTGCATCTCGGGAAGGAGGTCTGGGGCAGATGAGATCTCTCAGCGCACAACTGGTGCTCTGGTATCTCTTGCTACTGGGTTTCGCTTTAATTTCTCAAAGTTCATCCTTGAGGAATTTGTTATCAACATCAGAGCTTCTACTCAGGATACTTTTCTGTTGTATCCCCGCTTCGTACAAGTGTTCATTAACATTCAGTTTCCAAATGTGAGGAAGACGGGAGAAACATTGGATATGAAGTCCTTGGGTCCCCACACGGTGGGACTCATCAAACAAAATTGGAAAGGCAAAGTCATATTTCGAGGACTATATCCTCTTGAAAAGTTTGGGAAAATTACTGAACTGGATGAAAGTCCAGAGTCATATGAGTCGTTTGAGCAAACTTCCTCGGATCAGACATCTGCTGAAAAGTCAACACCAACCAACATTGTTATAGATGTGTCTGAAGATGAAGAAACCGAGAAAGAAGACTCTCTGACTCCAAAAGTTCAAACTGTCTCAGAACATCAAAAAGAGTTGAGTGATGATCAAGTTGGTGGAGAGATGAGTATTGGTGAAGAGAGAAATGACTCTTTTGATGATCTAGATTTGACTGGTTTTGATCGCGATGATATTGCAGCTTCGTTGGCAAGCAGTGCTAATGTTGTGTCTCATGAAAATCTTGACACAATTTTCCATAATGTCGATGATGTTGGTCTTCACACAACTGAGACAAGGAAATCGAGCGAGACGTTTGGTACGCGAACTCCTACTTCAAAGAAAATGGTGTCGATTTCCATTCCTATGGAGATGGTTATGGGATGTTCCCCTCCTATGTCCGTTTCTCCTACTCCCGAACCGTTTGTGAGTTTGTTTTCTCCTGAAGCTGACCAACAACAATCTAAAAGAAGAAGACTTGATGCAAGACAATTTGAACTGATCACAAGTTTGGTTAGTGGTCTGCCTACCCTACCTTTCACTGCTACTACCACAAGGCTCACCACTACAAAGATGTTTCCTACTGGTCCGATTTCAACATTTGATGTTGGTGGTTCCTCTGCACCGCCTGGTTTCTTAGTTCCTAGATACCGTCGAGATGTTGCTTCTGAAAGGGTGGCGTTGCACATGGCTGAAGAACAACTTGTATCGCCAAATCCTCGAGGAAAGGGTGTTTCCATTGAAGAAGGTGGTGCTAGGGATGGCAATCTTACTCTTGCTGGTCTGTAGAAAGAAATTTCGGTTCTTAGCCAGAAAAATATTGAACTTGATATTCAGGTTGTAGAGCTTCGTGCCGAGAATGTCGATCTTCGTATCCAAGTATCCAAGCTACAATCAGATAAATCTAGTCTTGGTGGACAACTGGCTGAACTCAAGAAGGATAAGAAGGTGAAAAGCAAGCAGATCTCCGATTTACAAGATCACTTTAATCTGCTGACTTCGAGTTATTTTGAGTTAAAGAAGAAACTTGAAGTTGATTTTGGTGAGAGATACCAGACGTCCGTTGAAGAACAAAGGATTAATCTTCACGTACAGGCTTTTCCAGTTGACCTACCAGTCGGTCAGTCTTCTAGTACTGCTGAATGTGTTGTTGTTGAACCTCCATTGGCTCCACACATTCAAGAACTTATTCGTAGTAATCAAGAAAATAATGTTCAGAGAGGACAATTGTTGTTTAAACGGAATGTTAATCAGAATACATTTCGGAGTGAACCCTTAATAAATATTACTGATCTTGAGGTTGTTAGGTTCCGAGATACATTTGGAGATAGATCAGGAGTGGCTGCCTGGGGATTTCATGATGCTCTCAGAATGTGGATTGTCATTCGTAAGGGTGGTAATTCAGAGTTGTATAAGGATATTCAAGCATTTAGGTCGTTCACGAGAATTGATCTAACGGAGTTGTCTCAAGCTCCGTTTATCAATCTTTTCAACACTCCTCAGGTTACTCAGTTTAAACACTTTCTGGATGATCAAGTGAAGAAAGGATCTCCATCGATGCCAACGGCAGAGTCAGTTATATTTGAACACCCAGATGTCTTGGAACCGTCTACTGACAAGCCGTTGCAGGTAGTGATGTGGCCTGCAACGAAACAAGTCAAGCAGTTTCCTGTACTTCAGGGCTATCAAGATGGATCTCTCAGTTCTTTGGAATGCTGGGTCTATGATGAAAATACATCAGGAGCGGTTATCAAACTTAAGAATGGGTGTATTCGTTTGTTCGATCGCAGAGACTTGCTTCAATTCAGGAAATGGGATATTCATTATCTTAGCAACTTTCAAATTAAAGTTGTTGAAGATATTTACGAGGAAGGAGCCAAGGTGTACACAACGATGATCGCGGAGATTCTAAGCAAGAGAATGTGGAATGGAACCATGGGCCAGATGGACGTGATGATTGTCGACAAACGAATGGGCTCGAGCTAGTCCAAACCAAGGGCGAGATTGAAAGACCCTGTCTAATGGTTTGGTCTAGGCATACTGGTTAGTAAACCAATTGTGTCTAGTTTATGGTTGTTATGTGTTTGCGGCCGTAAACTCCTTACGGCCGTAAACTCCTTGCGGTTGTAAGTCATGGCTATAAATAGGGCGTTGTGTCAGACTTTAAAGGTTGTTGATAACTTCGTGTTTTCTCCAAGTTGTATCTGGCGTTTTATTGCTTTAAGGCGTATGCAAGCTTGGTTCGTTTTCTTATTTGCTTATTATTTCATCTTTGCTTCTGTTATTTGTCTTTGATCATTGGTAGATCCGTTTTTCGGGCTTTACAGATTTTTATATGATGTTTCATATTATGGTTTTTCTTAATGATTTAAAATGAAATTTTTAGACTGTATTTTTGGGATGTCTCATATTCCCAACTACGAATTTGGAAAGATTGATCATCCTAATAGCTAGTTCTTTTATAAGTTTCGAAGCATTAGATTTTAGTGGATAAGGTTATAGATTTCAATCAATATCAATTTTTATTGTAGTTTGTTTTACTTATCCTTAGAAAATAACTACCCTAAATAGAATTATTTAAGAAGGCTAGGATCCATATTTGGCTTCATGACGTGTAAATAGGTACCGTAAACACACCCTAAAGTTATTTAGGTAGTCAAAGCCCTTTCCTAATTTTGATCACCAAGAAATTCCTAAATCTTTGAGATCCGTTGACTATCAATTGCGTGTTAATCTTGGATTATGTTCATTTCCAATTCAATGATGGGGTCGCCACAGATCACTGAACAGATGGCGAATCAACCATACAAAATCACATGGTCCCCGACATAAGTTATGTTTGAGATTTTTGAGTTCCATACCATTCTCTACTTATACTCTCAAATTGACATACCGATTAACCACAAAGCTCCATCAACAAGTTATACAGAGAATCTGAAACTTTTATGGATAACATAGGATTCACTTTGAACAGATTGTGAATTAACCATGCAAAATTGCATGCCCCCTAACTCAAGTTACGCTTGAGATTTGCAATTTCCATACCATTATCAACCATACTCTTGATTGATGTGCCGGTCAACCACATAAGCTCCATCAATAGAATATAAAGAAAATGTGAAATTTTCATGGATAACATGAACTTCACATTCTATTAATAAAACATGAGTTTGTTTCATACTTGTGTTGATAATACTTTTCGATTGACCATTATCACTATCAAACCCTTACAGTAACTATATTCTCAAAATGCAATAGGGCGATGAGGGTCGTAAGCGCACAAAATATTAAAACCGGCCTCATTAGAAATCATAGAGACCTACTTAAACCCTTACATCATAATAGGTGAGCATATTCATGGTAAGACTAATAATGTCAATATTTAAAACACGCGAGGGCGGATGTTGTAACTTTCTTATACATATAGTAGATACAATTCTAATATATATAACAATTAAATTTAAATTACTTTAAATTTAGACGCCTAATAGTAATTCTAGTTAATTGCAATGACACAATGTAATAATTAATAAATCATGAGGGGTTAATCTTCAAATTTATAAATCTCTATTATAAACAATATTAAATGTTTAAATTCACTATTTAAATAATAAACAAATATTTAAATTCAAATCTCAATTTGAATAATAATAAATAAATATTCTATTTATAAACCCTAATTCAGTCGGCTCACGTCGTGACCACAATGTCACCATGTTGTGAGCTATGACAAAGGTTTATGTGTTTCAAAATTTTCTTATTCTTTTCAATTTCAAACAAGCATTTACATAAAATATGGATTAAGCGTGCTATTAATTATAAAGCAATGGCTCTAATACCACTATTGGGTTTTCTATGCATCATATACAGTTAAACTTTGTAGCGGAAAAATCAAACTATGATATACCTAAGTGTACATGCACCCTAGGATCTATCGCTTCATACTAATTACAACTTCCCTAAGGAAACATAAAACATGAAAAAGAAAAACCTCTTACGCAGCCCTTGATCTCTATGCTTAAGACTTGATCTTATCCTCCACAAAGTTATTTGGATGAGAGGACCCATACCAGAATCCCTCTAATGGTATCACAGCCAATGACACCAAAGAGAGGAATAGAAATAACTAGGAGAAGGGTAAATTTCATACACTCTAAGAGGGTTAGAAATCATCCATATGGGAGGAGGAAGAAGGATTGCTGAAACTTCAAGCCAAGGTTCAAGGAAGAATGAAATCCCTAAGGCCCTGTTTATAATCCTAGATCCCTTCCTAGGTTTTGTACTCCTTCCCATGTGGGACAAGGATCCAACCACGAAATTTACTCCTTTTCCCATGTGAGATAGAGTGCTTTTTGTCCAACCCTAATTCCATAAGGGTTTTGGAACATTCCGGATTAATCAACTATTGATTATTGAATATTCAACCCTTTAATTAGTTAAATTGTTAATTAAGTCCCTACATATATATATATATATATATATATATATATATATATATATATATCCAATTAGTTTCTAATTAATTATTAACCATAATAATTAATAAACCAATTTCTCCTTTAATTATTCTACTCAATTTGGGTCTTCAGGGCAACCCAAAACGACTATGTTATTATTAGAAATATTACCAATGCTTAATGAACTTGGACACTCTTTCCAACAAGTTCTTCATTGGATGGTGACTTAGGCTTTCCCTTATGTGATATGGGCTATGGGTTGATCTAGCCTATAAATACTTGTATAGTATTCATTGTATAGGTTGAGAGAGCTCCCATTATGTAGATGATTAGTCTAGTTCTAAAGACAGAGAGAAAGAGTATTTTAGCAAGCACACACATGCTTCTATATTTTTGTACCACTCGATTACCTATGCATCTTGTGCTTAAACATTAAACTGGGTCTTATCGATTAAGCATGATTATATAATTACGCAATTTTCATATCCATGGGATCTTACATGTGGTATCAGAGCTCTTTCTCATTCCCATTCAGAGTTTTATAATCATATTTTGATTATAAAAAGGGGGAGAGATTATGATATGGCTATTTGGAATTGAAAGTTTTTAGATATTCATATTTAGTGAATGATCATTTATGATTGAAGACTGACGTGACCTTGATGGGGAGTTGATTATGAAGTGATTCAAATTTTAAATTCTAAAGTGATTTTTTTATGAAGGGTTTACTCTGAATGAAGATTTTTGGGATGTGTTTTTAGGCTCAAACATGGGTAATTATCCTTGGAGTTTTGGATACTTAACGACTTAAGATAGCCTTCTGATGCTTTAGATTGTAATCTCTCACATTCATAACCCGAGTTACAAGACCCTTGAAGACTTGAATATTTTTTGATTGTTTCTACAGTTTTGTCACACTTGAGGTCTTAATTCATGAAGTTTCTCTTTTGGAACTTGAAGCCAGTTTATCCATTCCAAGGTTACAAAGGGAGAATGTTAGGGTGCAAAGCTCTTCATTGGATAGTGACTTTATCTTTCCCATATTTGATATGGGTTATGGGCTGAGCTAACCTATAAATACTTGTATAGTATTCATTGTATAGGTTGAGAATGTTCTTACTATATAGTTGAGTAGTCTGGTGCTAGAGAGAGGACTAGAGTAGTATGGCAAGCACGCACATGCTTCTACATTTTTCTATTACTCCATTATTTATACGTCTTGTGCTTAAATGTTAACCCGGGTCTTATCGATTATGCATGATTCTATAATTCAACAATTGTCATCTCCATGGCATCTTACAACTACCTAACATGTACACATAATCAATTCACTTTTATTTTGATATGGATAACTTAGAAATATTCATTAAGGAGTTCAATGGCATGTTAATAGCCTATGGGACCGACATGGTTGAAGCATAGAAAATCCAACTTTAAATGCTACCATACTCACTATCTTGAATAGAAGTGTCAAAAAAAAAGAAAAAAAAGTTCCCATGTGATTAGTGGTGATACAGCTAACCCGACTTCAAATGCCTGGGACAATAGGATGGCTTATTCTGAGACTTGTTCGGATATACTATCGTTTCCAAAATAAGAAAATGAATTAGAAAGCATTAGTCTCAAAACATGTTTGATGCATAAGAATGAGACATAGAGAAAATAATTTGATCATGGATTACAAGCCCAAGCTACTATCCATAGGATCAAATGACAACTTGTTCTCGTAAATGTTAAGTCTATAATCAGACATGATAATTCATAATACCATTAGAACATTACTTCCTATCCCTTAGTATTTTACTAAAGGATAAAGTAATGGAATTCATAAGAATGTTCACTTACTAAAAGGGAGTAAAAGGACTAAAACAAGGAAAAGTAGATATGATCATGAATATTGGGATCTTGCTACTATTCATAGGATCAAAAGACATCTAGATTTCCCAAATGTTTAGTATGTGGTATTATAATTTAAAAACACTTCATACAAATTTCAATAGTGTATATTGATTCATTTGAATGTAGAACACTTCATAAGTTTTGTATTTAATAGAAAAGTCATGAAGTGTATGAAATTGGTATTTTAACAATAGTTCGAAAGGTTGATCAAAATGTTTGAATAAGATGTAATGTAATGGAATCATAGTCTTGAAAATAAGAATTATATTGCCAAAGATCCAGTTGGATAGGACTTTGGAATTCATTTGACCTCAGGTCTTATGATAAATGCAATTCTTATTTGTTAAAACAGATGGTAAAAGCACCATGTGATAGTGTGAATGTCTTACTAATGGTCTATTCAGACTATCCACAATACGTACTAATTCAAATATGTCTACAAGTTTTGGATAGAAAGGTATTTGGGGAATCATTGTCTTGATCATGTAAATATGAAATGCATTACCAAGTATCAAGTTGGATCGGACCTTCGATACCATCAGATTGCGAGTCTTATGGTAAATGAAAATCATGTTTATCAAGATAGATGATTATACGTTACTTGGTGATGTGAATATATTTTTGAATTAGATTAAAATAATGGACCATTCTATTAAAGCACAATACATAGTAAGACTAACTTCGTATAAGAGTTTTCCATAGAAACGAAGATAAGAATCAACTAGGGAAAAGGATAAGATACTCAGAAACAATAAGAATAGTGAGCATCTTAGTCAAAACCACATCGATCATATAAAGAATTATTAAAAGGCTTTCATAAGATGTCTATTTGGGCAAGGAGTATTGTATGAAAATAGAAGCAAAACACTTTTTAATTTTGTACTTCATGAGTCGAATTACGCTTACAAAAACAGTTCATGCAGTTTACCAGGAATATTGTTACAAATTCCTTGGTGTTATACTAATTAAAAAGGTTTTCAAACACTATCTAAAATGTGGATTAAGGGTTCATACCTCCCTAAGTACATTTGGAAGTCTACGATTATGAGCTTTACGTTCTCAGTGTAGTACTCGATAATCTGAGACTTAGATTAGGGATGTGCTATGTCATTTGACATCCTAAAAATACTTTTTGATTATTATTTACAAACCTTTTAAGAAAAAATGTTTTTTTTCCTTAAAGGAGAGTCTTCCATGAAAGGGGGCTAATATCCAAAAGAGTTAGTAGAGGCCACTTTGATGATGATAAGATTTAAGAGTCAACCAACGTAGAACCTAAAGTTGGTCCTAACATTCAATTTAAGATTGAAATCAATATTAAGGAAATTGACATACTTCCAACTGTTCTTCTTAAACTTAATAGAGGACATCGTACACCTAATCGTATAGATTGAGGTTATATGAGTCACCGGAAAACAATAATTAGAGTCTACTAGCTATCAGAAGCTATGACATGCCCTATGAAGCTACAAGATGGATGAGGGAAATCAAGAGCGAGATTCAGTCCATGGAAGCTTGAAAATTTGATAGATCTAACAGTTCACATTAAAACAGTAAGTGTTAGTGAATATTTAAGCAGATGAAAAACATATATGGGAGATAACACTTAGACGAGCAATATAGGTTGTGATGAATCATTTATGAACTGAACAAACATCTCAGAAGATGGTATCTTTACTTCAATTACATAATTCAAGGATTTCAAATTCCAATAAGTGAAGATGGACCATAAGGTATGTCGAAGACAGTTGGAGTAAATTGAATTTTGTTTCAATGAAAAAGTTCATCGGGTTTGAATTTCGAGAAACAAAAATATGTTGAACATAGCGGGAACAACTAGGATCTTTTTTTCAATGAGAATTTTCAAGGAGTTTTAATTTGAAGAAACAAAGATGATCCATGGATGTGCTAAGTCTAGTGAGAGTGATGATGCACATATTAAATGTCTTGATCTATGGAGATATATCTAGGTAAGTCATTAGGATAAACCAAAATACATGAAGTCTCGAAGTAACTCGAAGTAGTTCATAATGTGTGGCATCACATTAGGCTAATTTGCTAGTTCTAGTATTGATATATAAGAATATAACATGTGCCACATGATTTTTATTATGGGATCGATCATCATGTATGCCATAACATATACAAGATCTAATGGCTCATATACCTTGAGCATGGCAGGTCATATCAAATCAAATTAGCAAGAATTGATGAATCAAAAATGAAGAACATTCCTTAGTGTCCTAGGAGGAAGAAGGATATAATCTTAGTATGGAAGAGGTCATTGTAAACATTACAATGATTCTAAGTTCCATACTTTTGAAGGTGGTTCTACTCGTAGTCAAAATTCATGTTTTTTACCGAATGGTGAAGTATTTACTTGATAGAGTAGAAGTAATACACCATAGTGGATTTAACAGTAAACTTGGAGTATATTGTAATTAGTTTTATTGCAAAGGAAGCTATGTGACTGAAAGAGATTCATTGGTGACATCATTGTTCATATATTGATGATCCTTATGAAAGATGTTTATGAATGAAAGGGTGAACTTACCTCGAGTATTGATCATAAAGTCACACAAGTTCACATGACGTGTACTTGATAAGTACCATCATATTTGATATTTGTTTGAATGTACATACATCATCCCCAATAGAGTCTTATCAAAAGAAAAATCTTGTCGATCCATTCGCTAAGTCAACAAGTCTGAGAGTAAGACTGACAGTGAAACTTGATCATGAGGCAATTGATTTTCAAATAACTTGAATTAATCCCACTTGAATTAATTGGTTTTAATTTAAAAGGTTAAGTAGTATAAAGTCTTAATCTAATTTGCTGATTATTAAATATAGATCTTAATATATTATGTTGATTAGTCATTCTCATTAGTTTATCATTATGATCTCCTTTTTCATGTTTAGAACCCGATTCATGAATATTAATTTATTCAAAACTCCACATTCGGTCGTACTCTTAAGAGTGGGTATAGGAATTAAATATGTCATGAGGGTTAGTAGATTGTCCATAAATTGGACATATAATGGAGATTGAACTAACATTCATGAGTACTTGAAATGGAGATTTTAAGTACTGGAACAACCCACACCCAGAGAGATTACTTCATGTGGTGATAATATCTTTTATTCATAAAATGGAGAGACATTGTATTATTTGCAAACAAGTTTGTTTTCCATTGGTCTTACTATAACATTATCCGTAAGTGGTGTTCATAACATGTAAGTCCATGCGTGATTTGACAAATAGGCAAAAATATGTAGTGAAGTTTATCTATTCATTCTACCTTAAAAGTAGAAGAGATATCATTAGGACCCTCAATGATTCCATGGTGATATCTAATGTACCTAGACAGGTCTGGACTGAGTTGCTGTGTGCAACTAGTAGTCTGATTTGATCATTAAAAATCAGAAATCGAGAAAGATAAGTTTGAACTGTTAGGTTGATTCGAATACATGGCACGGTTCACAACAATATCTTGTAGAAATAAAGGACTGGATGATCAGTTATCTAAGGGATGATAGTTGATATGATAAGAGTTTGGCAATTGTTATGGAATGTATGCTTCGTTGGTTATTTAAAGATCTTTTGACAAATAGTAGTTACTGAATTGACGATGTAGGTGACTATTGGAAATACTTGTTTAGTTTCATAACTAATTGACAATACTTTGGGAACAATAACAAAGTCCTTTTAGGGTTGCCCTCGAGAGCTCAAATTGAGAGAAAAAAATAATAGAATGAGATAAATATTTTATTAAATTATCATAGCTTGTTAAATTAATTAGGAACTTGTTGAAAGTAATTTAGAGTTAATTTCAATTAATTTGGAGTTAATTTATATTATTTTGATTTGATTAGAAAATTATTCAATGGTATGTGGACTGAATGTTACCTGATCAATAGTTGAGCAAGAGGAACATTCTAGATCCTCACAAGGGGTGGACAATTCTGAGGAGGTCTTGGAGGCTTCCAAAATCAATCCATATATTGGATATGGAAAGGATTTGAATCTGGATTAAATATTATTATTTAATTGATGCAAATCAACTTTATCTACATGTTACCTCATCTATAAATAGACCCTTAGACACTTCATTAATTTCTTTCTTTTTCTTCCATTTACTTAGACAATCGGATTGCTCAAGTGTCGTTTCCTCTCTACCTAATTTTGCTATGGCTTTAGACTTTTGGGGTGAGCCTTTGGATGCATTCCTACTTTGAGTGTTATTTGTTTCCAAGAGAAACCAAGAGTCTTAGAGCTTGAAATGAATCACAAGTATATACAATTATACTTGAAATGTTAGTAATTCTATCATTCTTGTTAGTTTAAATTCATAGTTCTAAAAGTAGGTTGTTATAATAGTAAAACCTAGATTTAGAGTGCATGTACATATAGTGTTATTATTAATTGCTTACACTGCCTAAAGTTATGTGACAACCCGAAACTTTATCTTGTGCAATTGATCCGTATATGAATATTAAACTCGAATGTATTATCTTTTAACGAAATTGTGGGTCCATATGAGTGATCTAGGCTTAGTATAACCTAGATATGAGTCTTAAGAAGGGTTAGAAAGTGTGTAGCATCACAAAATCAGGCCAAACACGCCAAAGAAGGTGTGTGCGGCTGCACACCCACGTGTGCGGCCAGCCAGCCGCACACCCAGCAGCACACACCCTCCAGCCTCACACCCAACCCTACATATTGGAGTAGACCCCCCTTCATTCACTATTTTCTTCTTTTGGCTGCACCTTAATCCCTCTCTACATTCTCTCTCTAGAAACACCATCCAAGAACACTCTAAGGGCCTCAAGAATTTGAACCACCCCATCAATCAGCTTTTTATATTGGTAAAACACTTGAATATAAGCTTAAAACTCATAGTGTTCTTCGTGTTCTTCATCCTTTAAAGGTGTACGGCCGCACACCATCATAAGGTGGCCGCACACACACTAAAACTCTCCAAAGTGAAGATTTTAGCCTCCATTTACTAGTTGGACTTCGTATTAGCACTAGAACACCTCAAAATTGACATTTCGGGGACAAATGAGGAGTGTACGACCGTACACACCCTCTGTACGGCCGCACACTCATGTGTGCGGCACACACTGTCTAGCCGCACACTCACTCTAATGGCTGTACACCTCCCTTATTTGATCATATAGGGTCCCGACAAGCATTTCCAAGTCTTTAGGGTGGTTTCTCGTCATGTTTAGTCATGAAACACCCTAATTCTAATACACATATGTGTCATCACATGTTAATAGGATCCACTTGCGTACGAAACATCGGTTGACACTCAACATTCGTAACCAATCATACCACCCAAATTCTACGTCAAACGGTAAGTTCATACCCCTACACTTTTCCGACTTTTACATGTTTTCTAGGGGGAATACAAGCTAAACATAAATGTTTTCATAACTTAAAAAACTGATGCAATTACAACGGTTTTCTATCAAATATTTAGATACAATTATCCCTTTTGTAATATGCGGAGCATAAGGGATGTTTTCTAATCATAATTGCATAGTTTTCAAAACAATACATAAACGTAGCAACCATTCAAACTATAGTGGGCGTAGTTTGGGATTTCATTACCAGTCTCACAGATTCAAAACTTCATGCAAAGTCAAACATATAAACTATGTCAGATTCAGTTTATGCATTATTATGAATAAAAAACTGGAGTATCTTGCTAAATAATTATTTTGTGTATAATTATATATACTCTACACCGTTACAAACAATTTCGAACTCAAGAACAAGCGAACTACACGTAAACTAGTTATTACAGGATTGTGAGACTTATCTTCGTAATGCCCCTCGGGGTACCAATAAATCCTCACCGGTAGTATAACCAGAGTCTCCTGGAGCGAGAGCGTGAAATTTGTGAATAGATCTATTCGGGACCGACAATCCCACACCTGAACTGTTAGCTACAGTTAGGCGGGCACGCCTGGGGTGACAAATTTTGTAATCATACGACGCCTAAAGAAACATCAAGAAGGTCACCAGTCATAATAGTATTGTTATACGACTCACAATATGTATAAAACTAACCTTTGTTTACGGGATTTCTTTCTTCTATGATTTTATTTTAAGTAATAAAACTACCAATCTACTTACTGGAGGGTATTCCAGGGACACAACTTTTGGTTTTATTTTAGTAATAAAACTACCTATCTACTTAATAGAGGGTATTCCAGGGACACAACTTTTGGTTTTATTTTAAGAAATAAAACTACTATATATACTGGTGGTAGCCAGGGTTTTCGAACAGAACTTACTTTACATACTGGTGGTAGCCAGGGTTTTCGAACATAACATACTTTTCATAACAGAAACCAAAAAACATGTTAGAAAATATTGGATTTTCTTGGAAAACATGCATACATATTTCAGAACTTGTTAACAATGGTTTTCGATACAAACGACATTTTACTTATAATGGAAAGAAACCATTTATACAAATTCAGTGACTAGTTTTCAATACACAAGAACAAGCTTATGAACTCACCAGCTTTATGTTGATACATTTTCAAAACCACTTGTATTCTTAGGGCAACAATAGACAAGTACTTTGCCAGATTTTGGAGAAGACGGAGCAGTTTTTGGAGTCTCGTCTTTATCTTTTTCTATGTACTATTATGTACAAACTATGTTCACAAAACAAATGTAAATATTCAAATTGTAATGTAATGGTTCTATTTACTTTGATTGCTATGATACGATTGTTGTGATACTATGTATGACGTCACCCGCTCCCGGACGTTTCCGCCGTTTTTTTCTGACAGTTCGGGGGTGTGACAAGTTACCATATAGATGCACAAAAAACCCAACAACTAGCACCATGGGGAGTGGTCAAGATTAATAGTAACCAACAAGATGCCAATAATTGCTATACCACTTAAACGAAAAATTCAGCCATACCTAGGCCACCATAGTATTTAGAGAAGAAGCAAGAGATGTTATGGAAGCCAAAAAGAGTAAAGTTATGCAAGTGTTACTAATTCCCAAAGATCCTAGCATCAAAGTGCTACTAGGCGCTGAACTTGACCAATATATTGAACAAGATCTTATCAAGTCCCTTAAAGAAAGAAAATCCACCATTTCTTGTAAACATGAGGATATGGCATGTATATCTAAACACATAAAAGCTCATACCCTTAGAGCCTTTTTTAATTTCATTCATTTTCTTCCATGTACTTATAGAATCTGATTTATCAAGTGTTGTCACCTATATCCTTAATTTTCTAGGGTTTTAGACAAGTATATACAATTATACTTGAAAGGTTACTAATTCAATTCTTATTGTTAGTTTCAGTTAATAGTTTTGAAAATAGGTTTCTATAATAGTAAAACCAAGTTCTAGGGTGCATGTACACTTTGGGTTATTATTAATTGCTTCAGTTGCCTTAAATTAGTGTATAGTTGCATAGAAAACCTAACAATGGTATCAAATCCATTAGGTTTTAGTTATGTGCACTACATTGACAAATTTATAAAATTAAAGAAACTCGTGAATTACAGGATGCGGTGCGCCTAATGTTGGACAGGGCGCTCCCTGGCCATATTCTAGGGTTTCGGGATTTTTGCTATAATTTCAAAATTTTGGGTTTACCATTAGTTTGAAATATTGTTTTAATATGTTAAAACTATAATTAAACTAAGAGGATAAATATGCCCATGTAATTTGAAATTATAAATAATTGATTAACACTTAATTAATTAAAAGTTAACTAAAGATAATATTTTTAAATCATGTATTCTAACATAGTTTAAGTTATAACTTACATATAATTACAATAGTTTATAAATAATATATGTAAAGTAAACAAATTTATAAATGTAATAGTATAACTATATATATATAAGAATCATACAACATGTGTCCTTAGATGTTTGATTAGAGATTGTTAGTTAAATCAAGATTAGGTCTCATTCATGAATCCATTCTATACGAGAAGTATAAGGAAACAACTAATAAAATGACTATTGAATGAGTATCCATTCCACTCACCACTTCTTTGCATTTTTTTAATTATTATTAGACAAAAGGGTTTCATCGAACAATGTCTCATTAAAAGTAATACGTATAAAATACTAAAACAAAATTCTCGTCCTTAGTTGTTTTTCAGAAAATGTAAATAAGTTTTAATCCATGAAAAAGACACTTTATTCCTTACTTTCTGTTTATGGAGTGTGTGTGGTTAACCGCATAAATTTAAGACGTAAAAAGAAGTTGGTGTGGCTCTTGTGGTTGTGGTTTCTTGGTGAAGCGTGTATGGTTAACCGACACGTCAATTGAGGACCATGACTTAATCAAGGATCACTCATTTTTTCATGTTTGGTTCACCATCTTATTTGCGAGAACTTGGTATCCAAGACACAAATTGAGGATGTGTAAATCCAATATTAACATGCCATTGAATAGTTTCAATGAATCTCAAAAGGTAGAGGAATTTCATAGTGATTGAAATTGGTAAAGTGCATTGCCTAGCTAATTAACTTCATGTTGTGTTGCCGACAACCATCTACACATCAAAAATCCAAATATGGATCCTAGCCTTAGTAAGTAATAAATTAGGGTTGAAAAAATTATTTAAAGGATCAATAACACAAACAATACAAAATTTATATTGAATGATATCAACAAGATAATCCACTTGAATCTACTATTATAACACCTCTCAAAAGGATTAGATGGAAGGATGATCAAATTCATATTTTGGGAACAGTTCTCATTTATGAATAAAAAATCATCTCTTACATAAAACTCTTCCTTATATTACACTATCCACTACATTCCAAAACTATTAAGAACAGTTAACAAATAAACATATTGAAGTAAAATGATTTTTTTTAAGCTAGGTGTTAATTTATGTAATCGTAGTTAACTACCTAACATGTGTCGTGGGTAGAAATTTTGACTTCTCACTTATATCTTGAAGTTGATCTAACATCCCGGGCTAGGCCAAGATCTTGGATTTATTCACTATCTTGGACTACCATCATTTTTCTTGTAAAATCTTGTGCAAGAACTCAAGGCTTAGTGAAATAGGAATATACCAAGTCAATAACATGTGGTTAATGCCTCATGAATGTTTATGACCATTGAGAAAGTCGAGGTAAGCAAAGATTAAGGAGAATCCCAAGAATCTCGGAATTTTTGTGACTCTTGCTATATATAAAAGACTAGCTGATAAATGCAAACACATACACTTCCATTTCTTCTTCTTCACTAATTCTTTGGAAAATTGAGCACGAACACGTTCTTTCTAAGATCAGCTAGTACTTGTAACTTTTATTTACGTTTTAATATAAGTTCTAAGGAATGTGAGTTTTTCACTTCCCAAGGTTTTATGCCAGATATCTAAAATGATAAGTGTTTTCCTTATACATCGCTATGTTCTTGCTTTAATTTTACTCAATTATGATTGTATGATCGATTACAACATTCATTACATAGTTATTAAATTTTTTTCCCAGTTTTCACAACAACTTTTCAAGATATTATGTGGTATCTTGATACTTTTTCAAGTATTTTGCTACTTTCTTATGTAAAATCATTTATTAATCATTTTAATACTATTTTTGTCCTAAATATTTCAAATACAAATCAAATTTATTATACAGTTTTTTGAATATTAATGTCTTCTTCCCAGGATCTAGGGAATAACCAAGATCTGTGGCGTATTTCAAGATTCATAAGAATTCTAGATTTTAACATTTAATTTTAACAACAAACCACACTTACTAATTTGGTTACAAAATTAGTTTGTTAATTTTTAGCAAAACAATTTGGCACCTTGCGGGGGACAAGTGGTGTTATTACATTATTTTTCTTTAAAGTTACTCGAAAAGCTTTTTCGCATTTTTGATCACTTAAACATTTTTGAATAAAATATATCCTCTTTAGTAAACTTCACTTACAGTACTATTCCATCCATCTCAGCTAGTCAGAGCCTCCCCTACCTCGTGCAGCCACCTCATGAAGAAATAATGTTAAGATCCATAGAAGGACAATCCTTACATCCTCTCCAGTCCAATACATAGGAAGTATAAATTAGGAAATACGAATTATTTTCTCGAAAAATGAGATCATACCTATTCTGAAAAGAATGGATCAAAATATCACTAAGAAAAGGGAAACTAACAAGATGATATTCGATCGGATGGATGTATTGGGATCAAGTTTGAGAAGACCCGTGGAAAGTACACCGACTCCGTCTACAATCTTACAACCTGTGATCCTGAACTTTGAGACTAGAGCATCATCAGAATGCCAAGCCGAACACTTCATATCTAGGCAGGCACCTATCTTCACAGAGGGGGCAACTCCAAGTATGGGAGGTTCTATCTCTCAAGATCTTGAAGGGATATCCAGTATACCACATAGTACCCAAGATGTTGCGATAAGTCCAATCATGGAAAAGGAACTTAGGAAACTAAGAGATATCATCCAAGTTTACTAGGTGTCATTCAACTAATATTGAAGGTCTCACCAATCAACCATAGGGTTTCAAGATTCCCACCCCTTCAATGCGAAGTTAAAGTTCAAATGATGTTTCAGGTACTAAACATGAAGATGTATGATGGGACCACATATCCTGAGGAGCATGTCACCTAATACAGAGAATGCATCGAGGTAGTCCCAATTCCAAAACATTTCAAGGAAGTTTACTTATGTAAGGTTTTTGGTTCAACCCTTACAGGATCTGCATTAAAGTGGCTCCTAAATATCCCCTTTACACTTTTATTTCCTTCGTACATTTGGTTAACATATTTAACAATTAATTTTCTTGCGGTAGATCTTTTAAAAGCTAACAAATGATCTTTATAGAGTAAATAAAGGAACTGATGAACCCTTGAGAGAACATGTTAATAGGTTTGACAAAGAAGTCCAAGGTATCCCACATCTAGAGGTAGCAACATCCGTGGAAGCTTTCAATGGGACTAAAGAAATATTCTCCAGATTACGAGTGTCATGATCCTATGCAAGAAATTGGATGAATTTGGAAATAGACCCATGAGATTCATCAAGGCAGAAGAATACCAAAAGATCCAAAAGAGGAAAAACACATCCTACAATCATCCTAACAGGAAAAATGAATCTTCCTCCAAAAACTCCTATAGAGCTAAACTTTACCCAAGATCCGAGAACCATAGGGTTAATGCTCTATAGGTTGAAGATGAAGATGAAGTTTATAATGAGATATCTGGTTAGTGTTTTTCCATTGATTTTTCAAGTCTACTCTATGTAATAGACATTATTGGGTACAAGGCCAGATGGCCCAATAAAAATGAGAAGACCGTAAGAAGGAAGGAAAAATCCAAATGGTGTGCTTACCACGTATATTTAGGACACCTTACAAAAGACTAATTTTCTCTTAAGAAAGAGATTGGCTATCTGTTGAGTAAGGGACATTTAAAGGACTTTGGGGATGGAAAAAGGACCAGACTGCTTAATGATCCGAAGGTCCTGAAATTCTACCGTAGAAAATAACATCTCCTCCCTCGGATGCCAAGATAATTAACTTTATCTCTGGTGGATCCCACATTTGGGGAACCTCTTATTATATAGCCAAGAGACATGTAAGAAGTTCCAATATGGAATAGGAAGACATGCTAAGAAAGAACACAATCTTAACCAAGAAGAAGGAGATTTCTTTCGATGAAGATGATATGGAGAATGTCCTTGATCAACACCATAATAGAGTAATCATAACACTCTATGTGGCCAACCACTTTATTAAAAGAATCCTGATAAATGGTGGTAGTTTAGTCAACATCATCATGTTAGAGACTCTCAATAGGATGAACATTCCCGAATCTGAGATAGTTCGCAGATCCTTAGTCCTGGTAGGATTCAGTGGTGAAACCATGAACACCATTAGAGATATCAAGTTACTAATATACATTGAGGGAGTTAACTATATCCAATGTTTTGCGTTTTTTGATTTTTTGTCTTGCTATAATATTATCTTAGGCAGGGCCTAGATGCATGACATGAAATTCATCCCCTCAACTTACCATCAATGTGTAAACATTCCAACAACATAAAGAATAGTCCAGATCAATAGCAACCAATATGAAGCTAAATGTTGCTATACCACTTCAATGAAAAACTCAACAACCCCCAGGCGAGCATAACAATTAAAGAAAAAGGCACGAGATCTTCTGGAATCCAAAAGTCTTGCTAGATCCTGAGGATCCTAACATCAATGTACTACTAGGCATGAATCCTAACCAAGATATTAAGCATGATCTTACCAAGTTCCTCAAAAAATAAAAACTCAACCTTTTCCTAGAAACATGATGATATGATAGGTATATCTAAGGATGTAATAACCCATAAACTTAACATTGATTCAAAATTTAGGCCAGTTCATCAAAAAGGAAGAAAATTTACACCTGAGAGGAACTTGATCACCCAAGAAGAGGTTGAAAGGTTCCTCAAGGACAAGATGATTAAAGAAGTAAAATACCCAATATGGTTGGACAATGTAGTGGTAGTTGAAAAAAAGAATGGAAAGTAGACTCTGCTTGTAAACTTTATGGATCTGAATAAAGCATGCACTAAAGGTCTATTTCCTCTTCCACACATAGATGCTTTGGTACATGCAACCGTAGGTCACCAAATCCATACCATCAAGAGTGCTTCAGCTAGACTTTAACAAATCTATATGAAACCTTAAGACAAAAAGATACAGCCTTTATAACTCCAACTGGTATATATTGTTATACAATAATGACATTTTGTTTAAAAAGATGCAGGTGCGACATACCAAAGGCTAGTCAACAAGATGCTTAACCATCAAATTGGAAAAACCATGGAAGTCTATATAGATGACATGGTGGTAAAATCCAAGAAAGCCATGAATCATCTCCAAGATCTTGAGGAAGCATTCAATATATTCGATTAGTATAACACGAAGTTGAACCTTTCCAAATACCATTTGAGTTAAAATAGGGAAAACTCTTGGGCTACATGGTAACAAAGAAAGAAATTGAACCTAACCCAAAACAAATTAAGGCTATCCTGAACTTAGAATCCCCATCCTATACCAAGTATTTCCAAAGATTAACATGTATAGTTGCAACCATAAACAAGTTCGTATCGAAGGCATTTCAAATATGTAAACCCTTTTATGAATTCTTGAGTAAGAAAAAAAAAATTAAATGGACATCAGCCCATGAAAAAGCATTTCAAGAGCTGAAGAAATATCTATCTTCATCTCCTTTGCTGGCCAAGCCTGGAGATGGAGAATGCTCATTCTTATACTTAGCCTTGCCCAAGAACGCAACAGGCACAATATTTGTCAAGGAGTAAGATGTTACTTAACATCATATGTATTTTGTAAGTACCAGTTTCGTAGACGCTGAAACCATGTACTCACAACTTAAGAAACTAATATCGTCTATGTTCGCTTCAACTAAAATACACCATTATTTCGAAACTCGCCCTATTTGTATAAAAACTAAATATCGAATTAGGAGTGTGATGAGAAGATTTGAGACGTCTAGGAGAATAGGTAAGTGGTAAGTATAACTAAGTGCATATGACTTAAGATATGAACCAATATATGTAATAAAATCATAGGCATTAGCAGACTTTGTGGGAAATTTTAGTCCAAATCTTTAACCTGAAGCTGAGAAGGAAGTTTAGTGGCTTCAAGATACAAAAGTACCAAAGAAATGGGCCCTCTTTACTGATAGGGCTTCTAATTCTAAGTAATAATGTCTTGGAGCCGTACTAAAATCGCCATGATGGGACATTATACCTCATGCAATGAGTTGTGATTTTCAAGAAACCACCAATGAGGCAGAACATGAAGTACTGAGCTTGGGTGTTCAAATTGCTCAAGATATTAGGATAAAAGAAACTTCGAGTACATATGGATTCATTACTAATTACTAACCAATTTAATGGAGATTATGTAGTGAAAAATGAAAACCTAGATTTATGCCTAAATATAGTAAATAGCTAGAGAGGATAACATGAAAGCAGATGGATTAGCGAATATCGGTTATGCTTTCAAGATTCATCCTGACATGGAGATTCATATAACTTATGCCACTTCACCCACCATAGAAAACATAGAAGAGGAAATGGCACTCGTTCAAGATCTTGGACCCAAGGATATCAATCCTAATATGGATACAACCTATCCTTCAATATCTCCAATATGGATCCATTCCAAAAAATGATATATGCCCAAGAACCTTCAGAACCAAAGATTCATGATTCAACATCATTGAAGATGCCCTATTTAGAAAATCAGGGCATGGGCCTATCATAGGTATCTTAAATATGATGAAGTCCAAATCGTCGTTAAAAAAACTGAAGAAGGAAATTATGGTAACGAGACAGGGGGCAGTTCACTCTTCTCCAAGATACTGAGGACATGATACTATTGTCAAAAAATAAAGAAAGGCGTCATGGAGTATGCTGAAAAATGTGATTTGTGCCAAAGACATAGCAATATCTTGCACCAACCAGCTGAAACTCTATATCCATTTATATCTAAATGGAAATTCATAAGTGGGGAATGGATATAGTTAGTAAACTTCCTTTAGCACCAGGTGGTAAAGTTTTTCAAGTTGGAAATGACTGATTACTTTTCCAAGTGGATAGAAGCGCAAACCTTTGTCCAAGTTAGAGAAAAGGAAGTGATATCCTTCATCAAGTGCAACATATTGATCATGTTTGGTATTCCATATGAAATTATATGTGATAACTGATCTCAATGTATAGGTAAGAGAACACAAAAATTTTATGCAAGTTGGTGAATCAAGATGATCACTTCTACGCCTTTGCATCCTCAAGCAAATGGTCAAGCTGATTCATGCCACAAGATCATAATAAATAACCTAAAGAAAAGAGTCATAGAAAGAAGAGGAAGATGGGTTAAAGAGTTACCCTTGGTTCTTTGGGAAGATAGGACCATAGCCAAAAATTCCGCAAGACAAACACCATACTATTTGGTATTTGGAATGGAGGCTGTGATTCCCCTAGAAGTTATGTTCCTCACGGCAAACACAAGATTCCACAATGAATAAGAAAACAAAAAGATATTGTTTGAAGATCTTACCATAGTGGATGAACTCATGAATCTTGCCAAGATTTGAATATTAGCATAACAACAAAGAATTGCCAAATCTTACAACAATAATATAAGGATAAGAAGGTTTCGGGTAGGGAGTCTCATGCTTAGAAAAGTTTTCCAAAATACAACTGAACATAGTGAAGGAAAACTTACTCCAAAATGGGAGGGTCCTTACCTTATGGATTTATGGATTGGAAAGGGGGCATACTACCTATCCACCCTAGATGGTCAATCGTTACCTAGATCTTGGAACGGTATACATCTCAAGCCCTATTTTATCTAAATCCAAAGATCTTGTTCTAAGATATTTAGGTACATTTTCCTTCCCTATTTCTATTATAATTTATACATTTTTATTTTTGATACTAACTTAAGCATTAGAAGGGTGTTAGACAAGATAACACCCACCCTTTATCTAAGATATTTGTTTTGTACATACCAATGATCTTGATTAAGATTTTAGGGGATGATCGCCCATCCTAAGATCCAAGGTATCCAAAATACCTTATATGGTTTAAAGACTAACGTTTTTCTATGAGATTTCTAGTGAGGGTCAAAGGATATGGGATCGACTTATAGTTTAGTAACCAAGAAACTCCATATTACTAATTATTTGCTATAACTTAAGCAAAATTGGATGGAATGGCATGGGCGTTTCATACAAAAAGGAACTTATACCATACATTTAACATTAACATGTTAAACTTAAGCCAAGGGAATATCCCAACAATGTAGAAAATCCGAAGGGAATAATCCTCGAACGAGGTTATCTCAAGGTTTGCAACATTTCTATGTTATCAATTGGTGAGAACATGGTTATGTTCACTAAGACAGAGACATCCAAATCTAAGATCATAACCAAAGATTTAAAATAAGGGGGACATCCCAAGATATCAAAACAAATTATATTACCCCCAAGATATCATCCCAAGATGTCAACTTCAACATAAGGCACATAATACTCGTAACACCCTTGAGTTCTAAGATTGTTTTCTATTCATGATCCTAGACCTTCCTTTTTTGTAATTTGCCACATTTTTAACCTTACACTCAAATTTTTCCATGTTGCATCAAAAGTATTTTCATTTTTTAATACATTTTTCATCAAAATAAATTTTCACAAACATATATTTGAAGATAATAAACAAAGCCAAAAAAATGTATTTTAAACTATTCTAAGTATTCTAACACAAATCCTTTCACCTCATATTTTGAATTTTGGATCTTTCATTTACGAAGCCTATCTTGATTACTTATTGTTTTGTTTAGAAGATAAGTATTTCATTCTTAGAAACATTTTCTCTTATTTCTCAATGACGAAGTTCTAAATTATATTTTTAAACTTCTATGAATCCACTATTTTATTTTCAGATATGTTTATTTTTACCATTAAATTATCTTTGACATATTACTTATTTGAATCTTCATCTTTTTTATCGTAAAAAGACACTTATTAAGAAATAAATTTAGAAATATCATTAGAATCATTACTAAATATTATAACAAAATTATTCTCAATCTTAATCAAAGATTTATCTTTTGATATTATTTTATACACAAAATCCAAAAATTCCATTAATTAAAAATATCAAAACATGAAAAATAAAGCCCTTCTGGCAGCAAACTATCTATTCTATGTTTTTATCTTTTCTCTTACCAACTCTCCCAACCCCTACACTCTCACCAATTCTTTCCACCTACGAACTCACCTTTTCCTCATCGTCTGATATACTCTTTAAAGATTTTATCCAAGCCTCAAGATCCTAAGATGCTACATTTCTTTCTTTGACATGATTAAACATCTTCACTCTTTCTTTTAACACCGTCTTAATGGTAAAAATGTTACCCACCATGTTGACCTCTTCGATCCTCCCTTCGAACTCCTTCTTCTTCTTTCTCAAATGCTTTAATTCCTTATTCTTCATCATGATTTTCTTCTCCCTTAACAGCAAATCTTGGTCCTTTTTTATCAAGTTCTTGTCCTTTCACTTCCAGGATTTGTTCCATTTTCCTCCTAAAACCATTAAGTTCCCTTTTTTTGTCCATTATACACTTCAAAATAAGACCAGTTACCTAAAGAGAAAAAAAAGAGAAAATATTTAACATATGTCAATGCGTATGTATTTCTAACAAACAATTTTCTTACTTGTTGCATAAGAGTTATCAGTTTCTGCTTGACTTCCATTGGGATAATCCAAGAAAAACATCTTGGCTTGAACTCTGCGAAGCTTCCTTTTCTTTGAATAAGGACTAATGGCATTTACCACTACCCTCTTGAGAAATGTAGAAGGCATTTTGTCAACCATCACTGGTGATCTGCTTTAAATAAACTCATCCACATTGATGTTTGAAAAAAGAGAAGTAGAATGGGTGATCCTTGTGCCTACCAAAATTGGATTACGTTACTTGTAAAAAGAAGGAACAATTTATCTTGAAAATAAATATTAAAACCCCTACCAGTACACATATTGAGAATTGAGCTATGCAGTCAATAACGGTGGGATAGCGGTGGGATAGCGGTTATCGATAGATGGTAAAATATTGGTACTAAATAGCAGTCCAAAATAGTGGTACCACAAATAGCGGCGATAGTGACCGATATTTGACTGCTATTTGACAAATATCGGTGGGATAGCGGTGAAATAGCGTTTATAGCTAAATTTTTTATTAAGTCACTTCATTTATTATTAAAATGTAGATATATGGTAGGGGTTTTATGAGATTGTTAAACATTTTCTTCAAACATTTTCTAATTTACTATATGTTTTACTTGATGACCATGTATTCATCCAATAAAACACAAGCTTACAAAGGCGCTACATAAAATAAAAATACCGATATCCCACCGCGATAACCTATATATCGAATATCGGTCCTTGACCGATATTTGATTTTGAACCGCTATAACAGCATAGGAATTGAGCGAACTTGCGATAAGCAAATATCCTCTGCCATGCTATGATTAGAAAGAATATTAAGGGACCTTAAATCTTCAGACAGGTTTAGAAACTTGCGATTTTTTTTCTTCTCTATCCTCTTTAGGGTGGAATAAGTCTTCAAATTTGGTAAATTTTATAAAACAAGAGTTAGTGTTCCCTCTTTGAATGTTCAAATTCATAAAGAAGAAAAACTAATATCATACCCGAACTAATCTACTCAACAGGTAGAGTATGTCCGTCACCTAGAGAAAACTTATTAACAAAAGAGTATTTCTTCCAATGTTATGGTAAGATGTTTTTAGAACTAAATGGTTTCTCCTGGGGTTTTATTTTGAAAATAATATGGAAAAAACCAAAGTTTCTAAGATCATAAACACTAGCAATCTCAGGTAAACCAAGATCAAGATTCTTAGTTTTATTAACATGTTCAATCCAGAACAAAATACGCCAAACCATAGGCATGATTTGGGCGAAAGGGAAATGTGTCACCTTAAAAACTCATAAATTAAAGGAGGAAAAAGAAAAGAAAGAACAAGCTAGAAGGGAAGATAATAAAAAGCAGACATAGGATGAAAATATGAAATCAGGTGTCAATTTCATATCATGCGGCCTAAAGATCGTCTGTGAAAGAAAAATTTTCAACCTTAAGAGATTCAATTTGTGTATGTGAAAAAGTCTTCATTTCCATTTTATATTTGAGAATCACTAAATTGATGTAGTCTTCATGGACAAACCACTCATTATTAATAGTCAAGGCAACAATGCTTTATACATGATTATTGAAGAAGCAAAAATGATATAGACAAAATACCTTAACCTACAGTATTGGTCGGATGAATGAGGTTGAAAGATTGTAATAGTCAATTTATAGGTCGACGAATTAATTTAAATTCAAATTTACTGGGAAATCGAATACACATCTGGACTCTCCGGCACATAATGACTATATTACTTGGAATTATGATTTCTAGAAAATTGTAATCACCTAGGATCTTAGATTGAAGATTTCCAGGGGAAATTGTTGTCGGTTGAAATTTTGACATATTATTTATATCTTGAACATGAAATAACATCTCAGGCAAGCCCAAGATCTTCGATTTATTCAGTATCTTTCACTGCCATCGTTTTTCTTATAAAATCTTGTTCAGGAATGCAAGGCTTAATGAAAAAAGAATAGACCAAGTCAGTCATTGGTCAATACCTCATGAACGTTGAAGACCCTCGAGAAAGCCAGGCTAAGTAAATATCAAGGAGAATCCCAAGAATATCAGAGTTTCAGTTATTCTTGTTATGTATAAAGGACTAGGTGATCAATACACACATGAATGTTGACGACCTTCAAGTATCTTGCTACACTCTTATGTAAATCATTTACTAATCGTTTAACACTATTTTTGTCCCAAATATTTCAAATACGCTTGCTTACACTTTAAAACAAACTAACTTTATTAAATAGTTTTTTTGTTTATTATTTTCTTCTTCCCATGATCTTGGGAAAAATCAAGATCCTCGACATATTTCAAAAATCATAAGCACTCTAGCTTTTAAAATTTCATTTTTAACATCATATAATATGTAATAATGGTTACGAAAATAGTTTGTTATTTCTTTTTGACCAAAACAACACGTATACATAATCAATTCACTATAATTTCGATGATATACATATTAATGTACTGTAGCTTCAAGATACAAAAGAACCAAAGAAATGCACCCTATTTATAGATGGGGTTTCCAATTCTAAAGGATCAGGTCTCTGAGTCATATTAAATCGCCACAATGGAATATTATACCGCAATCAGTATGTTGTGATTTTCAAGAAACCAACAACGAGAAAAAATATGAAGCATTAATCTTGGGATTGCGAATTCCACAAGATCACAAGATTAAGGAACTTTAGGTTTATTTTGAATCATCATTAGAAAGAAGTGGAAGAGAGGTTGATGGATTACCCCTAGTTCTTTGGGTAGATATAGACATAACCAAAAATCTACAAGCCAAAGCTGATATTCTTTGGTATTTAGAACTAAGGATGTGATTCCCCTAGAGGTTATGATCCTTACATCCAGGACAAGATTCCACAATCAAGAAAAAACAATAAGATCTTGGCCGAAGATCTTTACATAGTGAACGAACTTATGGATCTTGCCAAGATAAGGATATCTGCATACTAGCAAAGGATTGCTAAATCCTACAGCAAGAATATTAGAATAAGAAGACTCTAGGTAGCTAATTTTGTCATTAGAAAATTTTTTCAAAATATCATAAAACTAAGTGTAGGTAAAATTGCCCCAAAAATAAGAAGGTTCCTATCTGATAGATTTAGAGGCAATTAAGGGGCATATTGGCTAGCAACCCTAGACAGTCAATTACTACCAAGATCATGGAATGCTATACATCTTAAATGTATTTTGCATAACCCCAAGATTGTGGTTGAAAATATCCATGCATGTTTTCATTTCTAATTTCAAATTATCTTTATATTTTCATCCTAGATGATGACTTAAGCATCAGAGAGGTGTTAGATAAGCTAACACCCACCTTTTACCCAAGATCTTTGTTTTGTAGAAATTGGAGACCCATACCAAGATATTAGGGACTGGTCATACCTTTAAAGATTCAAGGTACCAAGATACCTTTTAAGTTTTACAAACTAACGACTTTCTATTAGCTTAGGTTTAAATACCTCACTTGAATAAATGATTTCTTGCTATAATCACATGATAAGGGGATCATCTTATGATTTAGTAAATGGAAACCCTCTTTTTACAGGTTATATGTTAAATATTAAGCTAAAATCAATAGAGTGACATAAACATATAATACATCGGTAAATTACACCCACACATTTAACATTGACCTGTGAAACTAAGACACAAGAGAACATCCCAAAGATACAAAAATTTCATGTTGACTTAATATTTTAACATTATAATGTTCACAAAAGTTAACCTTGGATTATCCCAAGTTTCAGCATATTCGGATTCCAAATTTCTCATTTTTTGAACTAACGTTACTCATACCTCCTCCTACAACATGGTTATTCAACGATGTCTCCCATGCATCCTTATCCTAAGAAGCCATATTACTTTCTTTGAGATTAGTAAAAAATTTCGATCTCTCCTCTAAAGCAACTTTGGCGGTAAAGATCTTGGCCTTCTTGGCGATATATACGATTTGTTCCTCGAACCATTTGCATCTTCTACCAGCCTCTCCAACAATTCAACTCTTCATCCTTTTTAATTAGCCCCTTAACCATCAACTAGTAACATCCCAAATATAGAGTAAAATTTTCAAATTTGAAACCTAAGTAAAACATTCCATTCATCTACAAAGAGTAATCATTCCAAAGGTTTTGATAATAAAATCAGAGTAATAAAGTCATATGCAAAACATCTCAAAACATAAAATTCGATGCACTGTGATCAAGAAGTGCCTTTCCCCTTGCTACTAGAAGAATCTAAAACAATTACACTTAAAATCGTAAGAACGAATCTTAGAGATTTCCCCAAAATACCACATTCCATTATGATAAGAGGCCTAGCCCTAAAGTTATATTTTGTTCAAGCAGGACTAGCCCAACATACATACAATTGGCCCAACTCATTAACATATAAGTAGGCCAAGCCCAACTTGCCCAGCCGAACAAGCATACAACAAACATTCTAGATTCACGAAGACAATCAGCATAACCTGACACCTAGTGTCCTAAAGTACAATGAGATGACCCACCTGAATTAAAAGTTGAATATCAATAATCTACACAAAGTAGAGACGATAACTCGATCAAACAATAACAATTATAGGTCTCACCTCAGTCTACAACCTAAAATCATTTAGTTTAACTAAAAGTTAAAATGGTTAAAGTCTGTCACACCCCAAAACCAGTAACGCCGGAAAACGTTCTGGGGTGGAGGACGTCATGTACAGTATCATAACAATTGCATAATAGTAAAAACAAGCGACAACAACCATTGCATATATATATATATAGTAAATTTAATTACAAACGTGTTCTGTAAAGTTTCATAGACACCAAAAGTATAACAAAATAAAAGATGGGTCTTGTAAGTGCTCCATCTTCTCCAAAAGTTACACCTGTACCTGTCTATCTTTGACCTAAGGATACAAGTCATTTTGAAAACGAGTATCAGCATAAAGCTGGTGAGTCCATCTCTTATGTTGTAGAAACTTCGGTCTCAATTGTAAGGTAGAGGCTGACCCTGCTCCTCACTCCATCGGTTCAAGGTTATTGCCCACATGGGAGTGGGACCCTGAAATGTCGAACGGGGGTTGGGTTTTGGAGCTTCAGGGGGTAGGTTGTTAACTTCTGGCTCGGAGCTGGAGCTATCCGAGAAGCCTTCAGCATGATGATCATCCAAAGGGATCGGGTGATCATCATCTGACTCCTCATCGAGCCATCCTCCATTGCCCTAGTTTGGATAATACGGGTCGCCCGGATGGTGGAAGCCAGCCATGCTATCTACGCGAGAAAGGGGGAAAGAAAGTTTAATAGACGTACTAATCTAGGATACTTATAAGATGAATCGTTATTAGTCGACCCAATAGTTGCGTAGTGCATACCAATTACATGCAACCGAAGAAAGATAGTCCTTCGAATAAGCAACCCTAACTTCAGATCCCCAATCAAACAAGAACAGGAAATGAAGCAAAGGCCACAGATTCTGAGTCTATAGCACCCTAGTCACATGTAACCATGGTGTATCCACTTAGCAACTATTGTCCTACCAGCAACGACCCTTTTAGTTATCACATACGTGGTTAGTAGTATACAGAATACTCCTATAGTATTCTTGTTCTAACATTCTTGTGGTAGTGTTGGTAAGTTTTTAGACTTGTTGCAACTCCACAATCACTCTTAGGCACATGCTAGTCACTCCTGAATAAATGTAGTTGATCAGGCTACATCCTCCCAGATGTGACTATATGTCTCTAAGCTTAATTGTACTGTTCAACAATCTTAATACTTTTGTTTTGTTCTAGTATTACACTGACCCTTTTGTAGTGGTGAGTTTATATATATAATTAATTAAATCTTTTAGTATTTAGAAGTATATATTTTTGGTCAGAGTGTTTTAGTCCCGAGGTGTTTACAGTTCGTATATCTTTTTTATAGGTTGATATACTTGATTCACTATAAACAATGCTCTGATACCAATCTGACACACCCCAAAACCGATAACGGCAGAAAACTTTCTGGGGTGGAGGACGTCATGTACAGTATCATAACAATTTCATAATAGTAAAAACAAGCGACAACAACCATTGCATATATATATATATATATATATAGTAAATTTAATTACAAACATGTTCTGTAAAAGTTTCATAGACACCAAAAGTATAACAAAATAAAAGATGGGTCTTGTAAGTGCTCCATCTTTTCCAAATACTGCACCTGTACCTGTCTATCTTTGACCTAAGGATACAAGTCATTTTGAAAACGAATATCAGCATAAAGCTGGTGAGTCCATAAGAATTTAGTGTCTTTGTTGTATAAAAGTGTTTACAAACTTATAGAATAAAAATTGAAATTTATGTTTATAAGTAGTAGAAATCCCTAGAAAATCCTATATTTTCCAGAAAAGTACTTTGTAAGTTAAATCCTTTGAGTTGTGTGTAAGCATTATCATTGAAAACCTTCAGTTGTAAAAGTACAGTAATAAATCTCGTGTCAGTAATATAGGTGAAGAAAAGTTATGCCTGTTATCAGTAGTAGTGGTGCAAACTTCCATTAGGAATAGATATTTACTTACTTCGGGATTGTTAGCTTAGACTTAAGTCTTAGTGTATTATGTTGGATAAAGGTGTAACCCCTTCAGGTGACCAGACTGAAGTGATAATAGAGAACCTGATGACCTTCCCGGTCATGCGTAGTGTAGTAATGTAGTGCCACCCCTAAGCCTAGCCGGCTCGAACTGTAGCTAGTAGTCGGGATGTAATAGTGTCTGCCCCGTATAGATCTATACATGTAGTGTTGCCTTCCAACCGGAAAGCCCTGGTCACATGGTGTAAGCGCAGTAAAGTGTCTTATAGAGGGATAGTGTGTTATACTCTGGATTCGTGTATTCTTCTGTATTATAGTATATTAGTCTTTTATATAGTGCTTAGAGTGTTTTCTTATACGAGTATTAAATTGTAGTAATAGCCGTTATAGTGAGTATAGCGGTAGTAGAGGTAACGAGTAGTAGTCTTAGCTATACCTATTATAGCTAACTAGAGTGTATGATATCCTGCCTTTGAATAACAAAGGTATTGGGTGAGATGAAGACTTTCATATCTAACACAAATAAATATGATATATAACTAAGAAATCAACGACAGTCGGACGGATAACCGATACCCTAAGACCACATCAAACAAGAACAGGAAATAAGGCGAGTTATCTGTCCTAAGTCCTTCAAGCCTTACTTATAAAAATATATTAGTGTAGATATATTTTAAAAAGAAAAGTAATTTAAACACAGTTTTAAAAGCAATTTAATAACAATTAAATCTTAAAAATGCATTTGATAATCAGCTAAAACAGTTTTATTGGAAAACAGCTAAAAGTGTAGGAAAAATCCCTTTTTAATGATAATTTGTGAATCACATATGATTTAATAATAAAGACTTGTAGAATTTATACTTGTATTCCACCCCCCCCCCCCTAAAACATGTAAAAACATTTAAAAGGTTTATTAAGGGGTATGAACTCACCTGAAATGAGTAGATCGGGTGGAAGTATCGGATGCGCGTTTGGTGTCAAGTAGAGACTTGTACACCCTTTATGACCCTAGAAACATATGAAGACATATGTTTACAAGTAATTAGTGATTTAGAATCTAATTATACACATCTAGTCATCGTGATGTGATTAAAGGTCTTATGGTTGAGTGCTAGAAGGCTAAAGGGTTACAAGGAAAGAGTATAAGACCTCACCATGGAGTTTACTCTTCTAAAACTCATCTTAAGTGAGTTTACGGTTAGGGGACCTCATCCCCCATGAGTTTACTGCCGCAAAATCATGGGAGGAGTGTAAGTGAGTGGTTTCAACCTTTTGGTGGTTCTAGAAGTGGTTCTAAGGTATTATACAAGGTTATAGGGGTGTTTAAGGTCAAAGGAGGGTACTCCCTTGGAGTTTACGGTCCAAGGACCACTCATTGGGATTTTACGGCCGTAAACCCCATGGTTTACGGTAGTAAACTCTTGTGCACCTCCAATCTTTGATTACAAGGCTCTTAGCTCAATCCTAACATGTTCTAGTGAGGGTATAAGGCTCTTTAGGGGACTTAAACTCTTATTTGGCATGTTTTAGGGGAGTTTAAGGTCTAGGCATATGCTTGTGCCATAAACTCTAGTTTACCCCTCAAATGTTGATGTTTAGGTGTTCCAAGTCCGAAATAGCAAGTCCCTAAGCCATGTCTTAAGCCTAAATGTGATTTGGAAGTGTTTTGGGCTTGGTTTGCAAGACTAGAGGGTGTTTACGGTCTAAGCATGTGCTTGAACTGTAAACCCTCTTTCAAGCCCTAAAACTTGTTGATTTAAGGTTTAAACACTTCTAGGTTATGTCCAAAACTAGTTTCTAAGCTTAAAGGGAAGAAATTTGGGACTTTTGACAACCTTTTAGGGGTTTACAGCCTAAGGAGGTTCTTAGGCCGTAAAACTCCAATCAATGATGTCTAGAACAAGTTAGGGTAGGAGAACTTACGTTTAGGAGGCGGAAACTTGCGGTTTTGAGGCGAAATCGAACTTAAGGAGAGAGAGTAGAGAGAGAAAGTGGGTCTAAAATGGTAAAAGGTTCCTATGGAGTGCCCACCCTCCTTTATATAAGGCTTGGCTGTTGTACCTGGTATACGACTACCCGATACTTATGTTTAACGAGGTTTAACCTTTTTACCCGGTTAATTGGTCGAAATTAAAATATACTTTTTCCAATAAAATGGAAAGATAATTTACTTGTTTTTATTTATTTTATTACGACAATATTGCCATAAAACACAAATAAATAAAACATTTATTTATCTGTCGCCCCC
This sequence comes from Lactuca serriola, assembly GCF_051521515.1. NCBI lineage: Eukaryota > Viridiplantae > Streptophyta > Magnoliopsida > Asterales > Asteraceae > Lactuca > Lactuca serriola. The sequence goes on from NC_136415.1 coordinate 283,492,451, forward strand.
ACTTTAACGGACTTTTTATAAAATAGAATATTCTATTAACGGAAACGGGTTATAATGACGGAAATAATTTTGGGTTGTCACATCATCCCCCCGTTAAGGGAATTTCGTCCTGAAATTTAGAATTCAAACAGTTAACTTATTACAGTACTACTAAGCAAAGAGATGGGGATATTTGAGTTTCATTTGATCCTCGCGCTCCCAAGTAAACTCCGGTCCTCGTTTAGCATTCCATTGGACCTTCACAATTGAGATGTGGCTTTGCTTCGTTCGTTTGATCTCCCGGTCCATAATCTCCGCAAGCTCTACCACGAAGTTGAGGCTCTTGTTTACTTCGATCTCGTCGAGTGGGATAACGAGAGTCTCGTCGGACAGGCATTTGTTCAAGTTTGATACATGAAAGGTAGGATGTATGTTACTTAGCTCGTGGGGTAGATTGAGTTTGTAAGCTACGGGGCCGATTCTAGCGAGTATCTCAAAAGGCCCTATGTACCTTGGGTTCAGCTTTCCACGCTTTCCAAAGCGTATCGTGCCCTTCTAGGGTGAGACTTTCAAAAGGACACGGTCTCCCACCTGGAATTCCAAAGGTTTTCTTTGATTGTCTGCGTAGCTTTTCTGTCGATCCCTAGCGGCTTTTAATCGTTCGCGAATTTGTACAATCTTCTCAGTCGTTTCTCTGGTGATCTCCGGACCCGTGAGAGCGCTGTCAGGAACTCGTATGATAACTATTGTTGTAGGAAAACTCCACGGGAGGTAAGTTTGTATCCCACGATTTACCAAAGTCAATCACACAGGCTCGCATCATATCTTCTAAGGTTTGGATCGTTCTTTCACTTTGTCTGTCAGTCTGCGGATGGTAGGCTGTACTCATGTCCAGCCTCGTCCCTAATGCTTTTTGTAGTGATTGCCAAAATCTCGAAGTAAACCTACTATCTCTATCAGAGATAATAGATATAGGGACGCCATGCAGCCGTACTCTTTCCTTAATGTATGTTCTTGTGAGTTTCTCCATCTTGTCTGTTTCCTTGATGGGTAGGAAGTGCGCGGACTTAGTCAATCTGTCGACGATGACCCAAATGGTATCCAACCCACCCGTTGTCTTGGGTAGCTTGGTTATGAAATCCATGGTGATCCGCTCCCACTTCCACTCCGGTATCTCTTATTATTGGAGTAGACCTGATGGCCTCTGGTATTCGACCTTGACCTTTGCGCAAGTAAGGCACTTACTCACAAAGGTTGCAATCTCTGCTTTCATGTTAGGCCACCAATATAGCTTTTTGAGATCTAGATACATCTTATCTGAACCTGGGTGAACGGAGTATCGAGTGTTGTGTGCTTCCTTCATGACCAAGTCTCTGAAACCCCCGTGGTGCGGAGTCCAGATTTGGTCCATAAGATAATAGGCTCCGTCACCCTTGACCTCCAAGTTCTTATCCATTCCACACAGGGACTCTCCCGCCACATTCGCAGGCTTTAAGGCTTCAAGCTGAGCCTCCTTAATCTTTGCGGATAGGTGCGAATGGATAGTCATTGTTAATGACTTGACTCTTCGACCGGAATACTCTTTTCTACGTAGGGCGTCTGCTACTACATTGGCTTTCCCCGGGTGATAATGAATTTCGCAGTCGTAATCATTTAGTAGTTCAACCCATCGTCGTTGTCTCATGTTGAGCTCTTTCTGGTTCAGTATGTGTTGGAGGCATTTATGATCGGTGTATATTATGCTCTTCGTTCCATACAAGTAATGTCTCCAAATCTTTAGAGCGAATACAACCGCCCCTAACTCGAGGTTGTGGGTGGTGTAGTTTACCTCATGTCTCTTTAGCTGTCTTGAGGCATAGGCGATGACCTTACCTCGTTGCATCAAGACACAACCGAGCCCTTGATTCGATGCATCGCAGTATACCACAAAATCTTCTGTGCATTCGGGAAGGGATAATACCGGTGCGGTGCATAGAGCTCACTTTAGGGTCTGGAATGTCTTCTCCTGCTTCTCTCCCCAGTCGAATGTTACACCTTTCTGTGTCACTGTGGTAAGGGGTTTCGCAATCCAGGAGAAGTTCTGAATGAATCTGCGGTAGTAGCCAGCGAGGCCTAGAAATTGATGAATATCTCTAGGCGTCTTCGGTGCTGACTAGTTCTCAATGGCTTTAATCTTGGATGGATCCACGTGGATTCCTTCTTCACTAACCACGTGTCCTAAGAATTCAACTCTTCGGATCCAAAATTCGCACTTAGAGAACTTCGCGTATAACTTCTCCGATCGCAGGGTTTCCAAGACTCGTCGCAGATGATTCCTGTGTTCTTCCTCGCTCCGAGAGTAGACGAGTATATCATCAATAAAGACGATGACGAAATGATATAAGTATGGACGACACACCCAATTCATCAAGTACATGAACACTGCAGGTGTGTTAGTCAGTCCAAAGGGCATCACTGCGAACTCGTAGTGCCCGTAACGAGTTCGGAAGGCTGTCTTCAACACATCCTCCTCAAGCACTCGTAACTGGTGATACCCGGACCTAAGATCAATCTTGGAGAAGTAACCCGCCCCTTGTAGTTGGTCGAATAAGTCGTCGATACGGGGAAGAGGGTAGAGATTTTTTACCGTGAGTTTGTTGAGTTCCCTATAATCGATGCACATACGGAACGATCCGTCCTTCTTCTTCACGTACAAGACCGAAGCTCCCCAGGGTGAGAAGCTCGGTTTTATAAAGCCCTTGCTGAGCAGCTCGCTAATTTGACCATCTTGCTTCTCGACAGGCGCTAAACGATAGGGCGACTTAGCTATGGGGGTAGCTCCTGGGATTAGATTGATTCTAAACTCAACCTGACGTTTGGGAGGTAAACCTGGTAGGTCCTCTGGAAAGACGTCAGGGAAATCGCACACAACAGGGATGTCTTTGGGATCTTTCGCTTTCTGGCTTGTGTCGACGACATGTGCAAGAAAGGCGCGGTATTCCTTACGCAAGTATTTTTGGGCTTGAATACTTGAGATGATACGAAGGCTCGTACCGGGCTTGTCTTCGTAGATCAACAGAGTCTCGTTATTCGGTGGATTTAGGCGAATGGCTTTGTCGAAGCATAGAATATCGACGCGATAAAGACTCAACCAGTCCATGCCAACAATGACATCGAAACTCTTGATCGAGACTGGTATTAGATCGATTGGGAATGAATGATCGTCTAACGTGAGGGTACAACCTATGTAAATTTCGTTAGAGCTTTCGGTCTTTCCGTTAGCCATTTCTATGACGAATGTTTCTTTTAGTGGTTGTGGGGATTGTTTAAGTAAGTGTTTAAAGTTTTGGTTTATGAAGCTTCTTTCTGCACCACTATCGAATAAGACACATGCATAAGATTTGTTGAGAAGGAACGTACCCATGACTACTGCGGGGTCCGCTACCGCTTCGTTGTGGCCAATAGCAAGTAGTCTTCCTGTTCCTCCCGCATTCCCAGCCTTCGGACAGTTTTTCTTGAAATGGCCAGCTTCACCGCAGCCATAACAGGTCTGGGTCACTCCCGAACTGGGAACTTGCGAGATAGGTTTGGGTTGGGCTCTGCAAAACCGGACAGTATGGCCCTTCCGGCCACAGTTGGTGCATTGCAATTCACGGCAGGGGCCGTTGTGATGGAAAGGGCACTTGGGACACTTGGGCAGGTTCCCAACATAAGCTTTTGTCGGTGTAGGGGTAGCAGGAGTGGTGGCAGCATGGACAGCCATGATCTGTTGGTTTTTCGAAGAAGATTGAGTCTTCTTGCCCTTCTTCTGATCCCCACACTTCCTCTTGTTGTCGGATGATTTGGGTGGTGTGGTGGTATTTGCCGGGGTTGTTGCTGGTGTGGAAGGAACCTCATGATCAATTAACCTCTGGGCCAATTCCTTGGCGCTGTCAAAGGTTGTAGGGCGTGAGGCTAGAACGTTTCCTCGATACGGGGGCATTAAACCCCAAATGTATCATTCAATCTTCTTGCTCTCCGAAGGGATCATGTTGGGACACATAGCTGCCAAGTCGCAGAACCTGGCTGTGTAAGCTGTTATGTCGGTCCCTTTCATCTTGAGGTTCCAGAGTTCCTCCTCAAGTTTCTGAATTTCGCCCCTAGGGCAGTAATCCCCTCTCATGAGGTCCTTCAGTGTATCCCAGCCCATGACGTTGGCTGTTACCAAAGAGAGTGCACTGACATGACCGTTCCACCATGTCAGGGCCCTATTAGTGAGGGTGATAGTAGCGAACTTTATTTTGCTCTCCTCGGGGCATGAGCACATTTCAAAGACAGCCTCAGTTCTTTCGAACCACTGAAACAATGCTAGAATTCCTTCGGTCCCATCGAAGAAAGTGGGTTTGCAGTTCATGAAGTCCTTATAAGTACATCCCTACGTCCTTTGATGGACTTCACCAAATCTAGAGTTGCCACCGCTCACATCACCAGATTTCATTTGAGCCATGGTTGTCGTCACACCTGTTTGAAACAGCACTGGATCGAACTGCGGAGGAGGAGGTGGTGGAGCAGGGGTTTGAGTTGCTGGTATGCCTCTGGTTGAGCGCTTGCGAGGAGGCATCTTTTACTGAAACTTCATAGAAATGATAGCAATAGTAAGAGTCTATTGCAAGTATGATAAGAGTGTTTCATGGACTAAATCAACATAGTTCAAAATTAGAGACAGAGTCATAGCAATAGAGTAGTTAACTGCCAATTACTGGTATTAATGATGTACTACAAGTTCGGGAAAAGTGACCTAACAGTAGGTCTTACATCAAACCAAAAGGAAAATGTTGGCAGTCTAGAGGCCTAATTAAAGTACTTTCAAAGTTAGGAATGTTTACAAACAAGTGCTCTACTGAGCTTAGAAAGAAAAGGCTAGTCCTTAAACAAAAGAGTGAGATGATTTGACATCTTCTACGGGGGACGGGCACCCATTGGGCGAACCCTCAGATCAGCTAGTTGACGCATAACTTCCTGAAGATGTCGTTCATCAGCCCTTTGACGTGCTCGGAGTTCCCTAACTTCAGCGTGGGATGCAGCTAGCTGTTGCTGCAGAGCCTCGTTGGTTCTCCTTGTCCTATCCATAGCTTCTTCAAGTTGGCGGATGTGAACTGTGTTGAGGTTTGAGTTGGCATCCACTTCTACAACTCAGCGAATGGCGGCTTGGCCTTGCTCGACGTTCCTGGCAATCCTTCGGACCATGATGGGCAGGACTTGGTCCGCTGATCCTCCCTCTCTTATGTTGTAGAAACTTCGGTCTCAATTGTAAGGTAAAGGCTGACCCTGCTCCTCACTCCATCGGTTCAAGGTTATTTCCCACATGGGAGTGGGACCCTGAAATGCCGGACGGGGGTTGGGGTTTGGAGCTTCAGTGGGTAGGTTGTTAACTTCTGGCTCGGAGTCGAAGCTATCTGAAAAGCCTTCAGCATGATGATCATCCAAAGGGACCGGGTGATCATCGTCTGACTCCTCCTTGAGCCATCCTCCATCGCCCTGGTTTGGATAATACGGGTCGCCCGGATGGTGGAAGCCAGCCATGCTATCTACGCGAGAAAGGGGGAAAGAAAGTTTAATAGACGTACTAATCTAGGGTACTTATAAGATGAATCGTTATTAGTCGACCCAATACTTGCGTAGTGCATACGAATTACATGCAACCGAAGCAAGATAGTCCTTCGAATAAGCAACCTAACTTCAGATCCCTAATCAAACAAGAACAGGAAATGAAGCAAAGGCCACAGATTCTGAGTCTATAGTGCCCTAGTCATATGTAACCATGGTGTATCCACTTAGCAACTATTGTCCTACCAGTAACGACCCTTTTAGTTATCACATACGTGGTTAGTAGTATAAAGAATACTCCTATAGTATTCTTGTTCTAACGTTCTTGTGGTAGTGTTGGTAAGTTTTTAGACTTGTTCCAACTCCACAATCACTCTTAGGCACATGCTAGTCACTCCTGGATAAATGTAGTTGATCAGGCTACATCCCCCCAGATGTGACTATATGTCTCTAAGCTTAATTGTGTTGTTCAACAATCTTAATACTTTGGTTTTGTTCTAGTATGACACTGGCCCTTTTGTAGTGGTGAGTGTATATATATATATATACTTAATTAAATCTTTTAGTATTTAGAAGTATATATTCTTGGTCAGAGTGTTTTAGTCCCGAAGTGTTTACAGTTCGTATATCTTTTTTCTAGGTTGATATACTTGATTCACTATAAACAATGCTCTGATACCAATCTGTCACACCCCAAAACCGGTAACGGCAGAAAACGTTCTGAGGTGGAGGACGTCATGTATAGTATCATAACAATTGCATAATAGTAAAAACAAGCGACAACAACCATTGCCTATATATATATATATATATATATATATATATATATATATATATATATATATATATACAGTAAATTTAATTACAAACATGTTTTGTAAAAGTTTCATAGACACCAAAAGTATAACAAAATAAAAGATGGGTCTTGTACGTGCTCCATCTTCTCCAAAAGCTGCACTTGTACCTGTCTATCTTTGACCTAAGGATACAAGTCATTTTAAAAATGAGTATCAGCATAAAGTTGGTGAGTCCATAAGAATTTAGTGTCTTTGTTGTATAAAAGTGTTTACAAACTTATAGAATAAAAACTGAAATTTATGTTTATAAGTAGTAGAAATCCCTAGAAAATCCTATAGTTTCCAGAAAAGTACTTTGTAAGTTAAATCCTTTGAGTTGTGTGTAAGCATTATCATTGAAAACCTTCAGTTGTAAAAGTACACTAATAAATCTCGTGTGAGTAATATAGGTGAAGAAAAGTTATGTCTGTTATCAGTAGTAGTGGTGCAAACTTCCATTAGTAATAGATATTTACTTACTTCGGGATTGTTAGCTTAGACTTATGTCTTAGTGTATTATGTTGGATAAAGGTGTAACCCCCTCAGGTGACCAGACTGAAGTAATAATAGAGAACCCGATGACCTTCCCGGTCATGCGTAGTGTAGTAATGTAGTGCCACCCCTGAGCCTAGTCGGCTCGAACTGTAGCTAGCAGTCGGGATGTAATAGTGTCTGCCCCGTATAGCTCTATACATGTAGTGTTGCCTTCCAACCGGAAAGCCCTGGTCACATGGTGTAAGCGCAGTAAAGTGTCTTATAGATGGATAGTGTGTTATACTCTGGATTCGTGTATTCTTCGGTATTATAGTATATTAGTCTTCTATATAGTTCTTAGAGTGTTTTCTTATACGAGTATTAACTTGTAGTAATAGCCGTTATAGTGAGTATAGCAGTAGTAGAGGTAACGAGTAGTAGTCTTAGCTATACCTATTATAGCTAACTAGAGTGTATGATATCTTGTCTTTGAATAACAAAGGTATTGGGTGAGATGAAGACTTTCATTGTTGGGTTTTGAGCAATCTAACACTTCCTAAGTGTGCATGCAACCCTAATAAACCTTGGATCTATGTTTGTCTAAATACATGCAAAATAATAATTTGCCAAGGTTTATAACCTATCTAACATGGCATGGGGTACTTTTAAACATAAAATAATTAGATGAGATTACATACCTTTTGATGATGAGTTCAATTCCTAAGGATTTTGAGGGCCAAGCACCAATAGTGTGAATGCCTCAAATGGAATCACAAAACACCACAAACTCTTGGAAAACTTTGAGAGAGAATACACACTTGTATTTTCGGCCACACACAAGCACACACACACTAGTTCACTAGTTGTCATTTCATGTTCCATAAGCATGCTTATATAGTGTGCATGGTTAGGGTGAAACCCTAATAACCCATGACCTTTCCTTTTCCAAGGACCCATGGGTTAAAAGCTCCATGGATCATCCATGGACTTCCATTAAAGCCTAGCCCATTAACAAATGAGTGTTAGCCCACACCATATAAAACCAATAGCCCATAATCTAATTAGTCTTCCTTTTAATCTCTAAATTAATTCATAATTAATTTAAGACTAATACTAATTAAATAACATAACTTCATATTAATATATTATAACTTATAATATATTAATAAACATATGTGTATAACTCTCATAAAATTATCCATAAATAGTTTGGATGAGATGCAACCCAAATGGACCATGCCGGTCGGGTCAAGTACCAAATAAGTTATGGACTTAGACACCTTATCCAACAGACTCCCACTTGGATAAGTCTAATAACTGTATTTGCCTATATAACTTCAGGAACCAACCAGCAATCGTAGCTCTCGAAAACTCCGTTGAACTATGAAGCGCCATTTTAAGATAAGTGATCGTATAATCCTCTGTTCTCATGATATCAGCCGGACAAATACATGGAACAATGTCGTACTTATTGTCCAGCAGTTTGTTTCCCGATTTTCGATTTGTTTGACAAAGAACTTAATCGAACACATCAATTTAGTTCTGACCGGCCGGTACATAGGTCACAACAAAATCATCGAGGGGCCCAGATATCGCTTCTATTTCTAGAAGGAACAGATAAACTTCGACTCATATGCTTGTTCTACGACTTGTTGAATTGTACACAAAGGCACGTTTTATAACATCAAGTTACTGATGCGTTTATGTGCAATCAATGCACAACCAACTCATAGGTAACAACTCATATCTCTAGGTTTGAAGATTTATATGATATTACTGTCTCACGATCACTCGAGATAAATTCCATGAAGTGATACAAGTGAGCGTGGGTTTATTCCAATACTCATAACTTATGAGCACTCATGAATGTTGTAGCAACCATTGCTATGACTAAACCCATTTAGCCATCTACAAACTCGATTCATGACAATCTTGATTCATATCTACTTCCAACATATGAGCGACTGTGGAGTGTTTAAATAACTTAGTCATTCAGAAAGAATAACCTAGCTATTTAGGAAGTCAAAACATGCAAAGTGAAACACAATAATAATCGAATCCAATATGGTCTCAGAACCCTTTTGAATATAAATAGAACCACCTTTTATTTATCACCATATTGATTACACATTATTCATTGTATAATGTTTCAAACAATCAACTTAAGACTTGAATAAAAACAACAGTCGTCCCATGCTCCTAGCATGTACACTTTGTTTTTCTAAACAATAGTTATGCCATACTCCAAGTATGCACACTATGTTTGTCTATGATCCTTACATTGTGATGTAGATCAATTGAACATGATTCCATTGATACTCATTTCACAATCCTAAATCCTTAATGTAAATGTGAGAATCCCCGATTCCTATCATTTACCAAAAAATCTGTTAGATTTTAAACTTTTATGTAATGTTCCTCTTGTAACGATTATGCACAAAGTCACCAAAACCTTGTCACCAGTCATTACAGAGTATTCCAAAGAAGGTCAACTTCTATGGAACGGAAGTCTCATATTCAAAGTACATTGCTTTCAACATCCTTTTTGCATTAAGGTTTTCTAATCTTACATAGATTGAATAACTTCCACATATGGAGACATTTCCATAGTCCCATTTTGACTATCACTTCTGAACAAGAGTTACTTCTTTTCAGAATATGTCAATATGGTCCTTTCCGACAACTTACATCATACTTCCAACTTTCCCTGAGGAACCAATCTTTGGCGAACCTCAGATTGTCCTCGACAATTGCTTAATCACTTTAGTCATATCCAGTTCTAGACTTTTCCCTTCTCAATGCCTTAAGCATTTGGAAAATTTAGAAAAGATGAATATTATAGCACATGCAATCGATCCTATATGCGAAGCATATGGGACACGATTCATGATGTTTGACATAAAGACATGATACTAGACCAGTCTTTTGCTAAAATATTTTTATTTGCCATGTTTTCAAAATTTAACTATGAAGAGGGATTCCGTAGTCATAATTGAATTTTGAGAACGCAATATATATAGAATTTCCTTAAGTCGAACCATTCAGACATAAAATTCATATATATGTCCTTGACTAAAGACAATTAAAATCTCAATCTAAGCTTTAGAATTGAAACGAAGTATAATTTCCTCTCCCTTAATTATAGCAAAACGACTTTTTCAACCCCTACAACTTCATGAATTGAAACTTTTGTTTTTCTATAATTAACATTGCTAGCTTGCAATACTAATCATAATTATCATGCTCCCACTAACATGATGATTATTAGCAAAACACTTATGCTCCCACTAGCTCTGACATATTTCCAGAAATCTGTTGGACTTCTGAAATTTAGATTCATACACCCTTTCTTAGATAGCTCACATGTGTCTAAGCAATTTCAAGAACTATGAAAAGGGATGCCGTAATCATAGTCTCAATTTCTTAGACCTTTGCCATTTCTCACAAGTCCATGTTAGTGTGCCGGTTAACCACACGCGCTCCACTAACGACTTTTGAAAATGCAAATAACACAATTGATATCTACGTAAAATCTACTTAGTGAAAGCGTTTCCTCACCATCATTTTCATGAATCGGAGAGAAACCTTATGACACTTAGATTTTATAGTGTATGAGTTCCTATCCATGTGAATTTGTCAAAACCATAATCACAAAATAAGGTTAGTGACAAATTCAGCCTTACATGGATTAAACTTGTTCGGTCTTAGTTTCTTGTCACCTTGGTAGCACAAGGCCCACCAATGCTTCCAAGTTGAACTCTGATAACTCACATGCAAATTCAACTTATTTGAAGTAGGTACAGAAATAAGAATTATGTCAACACGATAGGTTTCAAACCTTAAGTCGTGTGCTAGTGATAAATTACATGTTTTACTCTTGCTTAAATCTTGAAACTTTTTCAGGATCTTTAAGGCTTCCACTGTCCCCTTGACATATAAGTTTCCCCAGTCAAGAACCATTCCTTGACAAAACAAATATTCAAGGGACAATGCGGATTCTTATCAAGACTACCACTTCACACAATTGGTCTTAGTTGGTCTTTGTCTTATCCAAGACATCACAACTTACCAATCTCATATGTACAAGAGCAGAAAACATTTTACTCTTACATTTGACTAGTGTCAATAAATCTTCCTTTATGTCACTCAAAGTTACAATCTTGGAGTATGACTCTAAGAATTGTTTTGGAACGAAGTATGACTCATCTTCTTGATTTTAACCAATCCAACAATTCATGACCTCTCTTCTTAGCCATAACAATGCACTAAGACGTCCTTAGAGTATGAATTTGTGATATAGTTTCATAATCATTAAGATGATCATGAAATATGATACTAAAGTACTCTCCCATCCTTTCAGATTTGAGAAACTTTTAACTTTTTGCCTAATTTGATTCTTCTCATTTGTTTTGTCATACATTGTAACCTTTCCAATGTTATAGAATTATAATTAACCTCATAAGTATAATCATATTTACTAATCTTTAGTAAATCATGACAAATCAATCTTTGTGGTGGACCTTGACCAGCGCACACCCAGTGTACCTAATTCCTTAGTCCTTCAATTGACTCACATATACATGTGATCAAAGAATTAGTCTTAGTTTTCAAAGATGAAAATTCTCATTCATCATACAATACAACTTGTATGATTCCAAGTTTCTGTCCAATTGAAACTTGGGTGATGAAAAGCTTTCTTCATTTGGTAAATTCAGACACTACCACAAATGAAAGAATCAAATCCACTTTCCAATATTGCTATTACTGGAAACATATAAGCAACAATTTTCCACAGATGCCATTGTAAGGATATTTTTAAAATAAATAAAATTAAAACCCTTTTTTTTCTTTTATTTTAAAACTTTGCGGAAAAACTTATCCTTACAATCCACATGAAAACCTTGTTGTTATCTATTCATAAGCAATATATATTATAACTCTTAAGCAACAGCTCAAAAATCTGATTACCGAACCATGCGATTGAAACCCACCTTCGCAATCAGAATCAACATATACTTACTTTAAGCTTCCTATCTTTTCTTTGATTCTTAAAAACATCAGCATGTGACCCATTCACATTATGTAATAAGAATCTCCAAATAGGAACTTAATAGACTTAGACAGTGGACTTTACCCGAAGTAGAGTCAAACCTCTTGACTTGATCAACCTTATGACCTTTCAGGTGAATAAGGCAGCTTCACAACCAATGCCCCTTCCTTTGGCAACAAAACACATGGACCCTTTGGTAATGGCACATGAGACTATCTCATAATTTTCCTTTCTCTTTACTATTTGGTCAACCGAGTTGACTATAGCCGATCCCTTTCCATTGGGAAGAGAAATCCTTTTCTAGATATCCAATGCTACCATTGTCAATGTCCATTTAAGACTTGGGAAGTTGTTCTTTCAATCAAATTTGCTTTACTGGTCTTCCAAATCATTGCTGATTCCACAACACCAAGCAAATAGATAACATCATTAAGGGTCATGTCATAGTCTGTCTCATAGTAGTCCCAAAGAGACTCACTATGTTGCTAAGAAAGTGATTGAACATCCAACTTTCACAAGACTTTGACACCCAACTCTCCCGGCTTGTCAATATGTGACTTTATCTCTAAGATGTGAGCACACATAGACTATGCTTGCCAATAGGGATTGAGTGACTTTAAACTTTTCAAGAACTTGTGGGTGAGGGAGAATAATTGGAGGAGGTGGAGGAAGTGAAGCATGATGTTGAGGGACACCATCTTCAAGAGATTTGGGAAGATCATAGTTGTCTGAACCAGACATCTATAATGGGAGAAAATCAAGTTAGTTGATTCAAAGTCCTTAATATAACACCCAATATGAAATATTAAGGCTAGGACCCAACATAATATTTTATAATTTGGAAGAGGATGCCGTAATCCAAGCTATAAAATATTTGAAGGTAGGCGAATGACGATTCACCAATTTCCACCATGAAAAACGAAATAATTTATTAGGTTTTAATTGGATTTGAAATTCCTAGATCTTTTGAGATTCATTGAAATTTTCAATGGCATGTTTCAATCTCGAGTGTGCCCTCTCAAATTTTGTGACTGGGATGCCGAGGATCACAAAACAAGGTGTGAATAACCATACCAATTCACTTGGTACCCTTAATATTATCACCTAATCAATGTGCCAGTTAACAACACACGCTCCATTGATCTATGACAAACATTAAGTCACCCTTCGTGATCCTTACTAGTCCAAGTTAGTGTGCCGATTAACCACACACGCTCTACCAACGACTTGGTAAGGTACAAAGTGTGAATTCCATGGGCTAGCACCAAATTCACATTTTTCCTAAAGTAACTAAGATTGGGAATTAAATAAAAAATATTTAGTTACTTTATAATAATCATTATACTTTTAATGAGAATTCAAAGTCATTGTCCTACCCGTTCGGCTAACGACCCTCCACCAGTCAAGCAAGCGGTGGGTGAGAGTGGACACCCATTAAGTCGCCATTTTATAGCCAACAACCTTATACCCACCTTATAGACCGGCTTCGTGAATGAGGCCTACTAACGGTAAAACGACTTGTTCTTATACATATATATAATAATTAACCATTAATGTTATAAATAGTATAAGTGTTGAATTTTAACTTTTGAAATTCTAAGTGTTGGAATTAAAGTTTATTAAAGTGTGTGAAACTTTTCCAAATTCCAAAACTTGAGGGCAAGTTTTGAAACTATTCAAAACTAATTAATTCCATGATTTATGTGTTTAAAGTAGCTTTAATCCAAAAACTCTTCAAGTTCCATAACTTGAGGACAAGTTATGGAAGACTTTAAACTAATAACAGAATTACTTTTTCTTTATTTTATAACTTATGGAATTAATTAAGGTTACACTTTATTTATATATTTATTAGTGAAGTGACTCTTGAACCTCCATAACTTAAGGACAAGACTCTTCATCTTTTGTAACCATCCAAAACTTTTCATTTCATAACTTATGAATTAAAGGTTCATAAAAATGAAGACTCTTCATTTTCATGTAACTTATGTGTTTAAATGTGTGTTAAAGAAAAGTGACCTTTGGATATCCATAACTTGAGGACAAATTATGGACTCCATTAAAACACATAAATGATCAAGAATTAATCCTAAACAATTCAGCAAATAATTCCTATCATCTTCTAAATTCATAAGAACATGAACATGGTCATCAAAATTTCAAGAATTATATGAACACATAAAAATCATGGAATTTTGATATATGCTATTGTAAATGGATTAGAACAACCATTACACCAACTAAAACAAGTTTTAAAACACCAAAACAGTTTAGGGTAATGTTTCTAGTCCATTTCCAGCAGCAAAAGTCGAAATTCTGCATTCTGATCATTCTACTCGCCGAGTGCACGAACCTACTCGCCGAGTAGGATGAATTTTGCCTTGAACTCGGCGAGTCCCCCCATGGACTCGGCGAGTCCATCAGCCAGACAGCAACAATTTCAACTTTTTTCACTATTTTGCATCAAGTATCAAACAAGCAAGCCTAGGCTCTAATACCACTGTTGGGTTTTGAGCAATCTAACACTTCCTAAGTGTGCATGCAACCCTAATAAACCTTGGATCTATGTTTGTCTAAATACATGCAAAATAATAATTTTCCAAGGTTTATAACCTATCTAACATGGCATGGGGTACTTTTAAACATAAAAGAATTAGATGAGATTACATACCTTTTTATGATGAGTTCAATTCCTAAGGAGTTTGAGGGCCAAGCACCAATAGTGTGAATGCCTCAAATGGAATCACAAAACACCACAAACTCTTGGAAAACTTTGAGAGAGAATACACACTTGTATTTTCGGCCACACACAAGCACACACACACACCAGTTCACTAGTTGCCATTTCATGCTCCATAAGCATGCTTATATAGTGTGCATGGTTAGGGTGAAACCCTAATAACCCATGACCTTTCCTTTTCCAAGTACCCATGGGTTAAAAGCTCCATGGATCATCCATGGACTTCCATCAAAGCCTAGCCCATTAACAAATGAGTGTTAGCCCACACCATATAAAACCAATAGCCCATAATCTAATTAGTCTTCCTTTTAATCTCTAAATTAATTCATAATTAATTTAAGACTAATACTAATTAAATAACATAACTTCATATTAATATATTATAACTTATAATATATTAATAAACATATGTGTATAACTCTCATAAAATTATCCATAAATAGTTTGGATGAGATGCAACCCAAATGGACCATGCCGGTCGGGTCAAGTATATACCGAATAAGTTATTAACTTAGACACCTTATCCAACATTCATATCTAACACAAATATATATGATATATAACTAAGAAATCAACGACAGTCGGACGGATAACCGATACCCTAAGACCACATCAAACAAGAACAGGAAATAAGGCGAGTTATCGGTCCTAAGTCCTTCAAGCCTTACTTATATTAATATATTAGTGTAGATATATTTTAAAAAGAAAAGTAATTTAAAAACAGTTTTAAAAGCAATTTAATAACAATTAAATCTTAAAAATGCATTTGATAATCAGCTAAAACAATTTTATTGGAAAACAACTAAAAGTGTAGGAAAAATCCATTTTTAATGATAATTTGTGATTCACATATGATTTAATAATAAAAACTTGAAGAATTTATACTTGTATCCCCCCCTAAAACATGTAAAAACATTTAAAAGGTTCATTAAGGGGTATGAACTCACCTTAAATGAGTAGATCGGGTGGAAGTGTCGGATGCACGTTTGGTGTCAAGTAGAGACTTGTACACACTTTATGACCCTAGAAACATATGAAGACATATGTTTACAAGTAATTAGTGATTTAGACTCTAATTATACACATATAGTCATCCTGATGTGATTAAAGGTCTTATGGTTGAGTGCTAGAAGGCTAAAGGGTTGCAAGGAAAGAGTATAAGACCTCACCATGGAGTTTACTCTTCTAAAACTCACCTTAAGTGAGTTTACGGTTAGGGGACCTCATCCCCCATGAGTTTATTGCCGTAAACTCATGGGAGGAGTGTAAGTGAGTGGTTTTAAGGTTTTGATGGTTCTAGAAATGGTTCTAAGGTATTATACAAGGTTATAGGGGTGTTTAAGGTCAAAGGAGGGTACTCCCTTGGAGTTTACGGTCCAAGGACCACTCCTTGGGAGTTTACTACCGTAAACCCCATGGTTTACGATAGTAAACTCTTGTGCACCTCCAATCTTTGATTACAAGGCTCTTGGCTCAATCCTAACATGTTCTGGTGAGGATATAAGGCTCTTTAGGGGACTTAAACTCTTATTTGGCATGTTTTAGGGGAGTTTACGGTCTAAGAATATGCTTGGGCCGTAAACTCTAGCTTATCCCTCAAATGTTGATGTTTAGGTGTTCCAAGTCCGAAATAGCAAGTCCCTAAGCCATATCTTAAGCCTAAATGTGATTTGGAAGTGTTTTGGGCTTGGTTTGCAAGACTAGAGGGTGTTTACGGTCTAAGCATGTGCTTGGATCGTAAACCCTATTTCAAGCCCTAAAACTTGTTGATTTAAGGTTCAAACACTTCTAGTTTATGTCCAAAACTAGTTTCTAAGCTTAAAGGGAAGAAATGTGGGACTTTTGACAATTTTTTAGGGGTTTACAGCCTAAGGAGGTTCTTAGGCCGTAAACTCCTCCTTTACAGCCTTTATGATCGATTTTTGGGTTAAAACCCTAATCAATGATGTCTAGAACAAGTTAAGGTAAGAGAATCTACATTTTAGAGGCGGAAACTTGCGGTTTTGAGGCAAAATCGAACTTGAGGAGAGAGAGTAGAGAGAGAAAGTGGGTCTAGAGTGGTAAAAGGTTCCTATGGAGTGCCCACCCTCCTTTATATAAGGCTTGGGTGTTGTACCCGGTATACGACTACCCGATACAAATGTTTAACGAGGTTTAACCTTTTTACCCGGTTAATTGGTCGAAATTAAAATATACTTTTTCCAATAAAATGGAAAGATAATTTACTTGTTTTTATTTATTTTATTACGACAATATTGACATAAAACACAAATAAATAAAACATTTATTTATCTGTCGCCCCCACTTTAACGGACTTTTTATAAAATAGAATATTCTATTAACGGAAACGGGTTATAATGATGGAAATAATTTTTGGTTGTCACAAAGTCAACGGTCAATGGTGAACCCTCACCAAATACCGGGCCGCAACTAGCTCATTGGCTGCGTCATGGTTAATAGAGTACAAAATAGTCGTGATTGGGTCTCGTGACCTGCACCACGACCGGCTACCTGTCGTGCCACGGTTGACGTCCTTAACAACTCAACTAATTTAGGACATAATCCTTAAGTCCAGAACGCCAACTAGTCATATATGATCCCAAAAAATAGTAGTTCCTTTGATGAAATTGATAACAAAGGTTTTCATTTTCTAGTGGGGAAATGATCAACAACTTGCTTTTGAGACCTTGAGAAAGAAGCTATATGAAGCTCAGGTGTTGACTTTACTTGAAGGGGTAGACAATATGTCAAATTATTATGATGATTCATTGCTTAGTTTCAGGGAAGTCCTTATACAGAAGGGCAAGGTTATTTCTATGCATCACGATAGTTGAAGCCACACGAGAATAGATACCCAACCCATGATTTAGATCTTGGGGCTGTTGTGTTCTCCCTAAATATTTGGAGGCAATACCTATTCAGAGTGAAGTGCATGGTGTATGTTGATCATAAGATCCTGAAATATCTTATGGATTAACAATAGTTGATTAAGATACGTTGTCAGTAGCTTGATGTGTTGATGGTTTATGACTTAAAGATACCTTATCACCCTGGTAAAATGAATGTTGTTGTAGATGTGCTGAGTTACAAAAAGCAGGGTGCACTTATGCATGTTTACTTTATGAGGATGACACTTGGTACCTCTCTCTTCAATATAATTAGGCAAGCACATGGTGAGGCACTCGCAATGGAAAACCTCGTTTGGGAAAAGATTAAGGGGCGGACTAGGGATGAGAGTAGGTTCAAACTCGGATTGGTAGACCTGGAGCTGTAAAATTCAGGAACCGGTTAACGGGATTTTGTAGGACCGGAAATCGGATTGGTATATAGGAATCAGTTTCGGTTCAGTTCTTGGTGAAGTGGGTCTAGTACCAGAAAACCCGAACACATTAAAGTGGGTCAGGTAGAACCGGGTAAAGTGGGTCTCGAACCGGAAAACCCGGTAAATCAGGAATTATTTTGGTAATTAGTTAGTGGTTGAACTTTGAAAATTTTCAACTTTGATATCCGAACTTCGGGGTACTATAAGTCAATAAATATTAAACCAAAAATGACAAAATTATAGTCTAAAATCATGCATAAGCTTTAAACTACACATTGAAAAAAACATCCTGATAATCCGACCTCAAAGGAATTAGATATTCATTTTTAAAATTTCAGAAAATATAAAAATAAAGTTCAAAAATAGAAAATTTATAGCATTGATATCCCGAGTTTGGGTGATTGTAAGTCAATGAATATGAAACCAAAAATGACAAAATTATAGTCTAAAATCATGTACAAATTCTAAACTACACGTTGAAAAAAATCTAATGATAATCCGACTTCAAACGAATTAGAAATACATTTTTAAAATTTCACAAAATATAAAAATAAAATTGAAAAACAGAAAATTCACAACATTGATATCCCGACTTTGGGGAACTGTAAGTCAATGAATATGAAACTAAAAATCATAAAATTATAGTCTAAAATCATGTAAAAACTCTACACTACACTTTGGAAAAAAAAACTGCATGTTATTCTGACTTTAAACGAATTAGATATGCACGTTTTAAAACATTCACATAATACAAAAAAAAATCTGAAAAATATAAAATGTCCAGCTTTGATATCTCGACTTTGAGGGACTGTAAGCCAATGAATACTAACTCAAAAATCACAAAATTATAGTCTAAATATAAACTACACTCTGAAAAAAACCTCATGTCGATCAGACTTAAAACGAATACGATATGCATGTTTTATACTTTTCATAAAAAACAGTTCCGGCCCCTAAAACTGATTCCGGTTCCAAACACGATTTCGGTTCTTAATCCATGTTTACTTAGACCTGAAGGACCAAAAACCCGGATTACCCAAAACCCGGATAAAGCCATTCTTTAAACCCAGGACCCAGACCAATTCTATATATTCCAGTTCTTACTGTTCCGATTCCGGTCCGGTTTTCTGGTTCTTAATCTCAGCCTTAGTTCATACATTAGTTTTTAAATGCAAAATAATATTTTAACATAAATAAACATCACCAATGAGTTTGTTTTTAATGAAATTTACCTTTTAACATAAGATGGTAAAATGTTTTTAAAATGAAAACAAATTTTATCGTTAGAACTAGTAATCGATAAAATTTCGGGATTAAAATTATATAAGTTTAAAATAGAGATTTGTAAACTATCAAACTCCAAACTTATTTTATAAAATGAAGTTTTATTAAAAGTTTTACAAATGTTCTAAAGCGCTCAAATGTAAGACTTAATACTAGCTATTAATATTTGATCGCGTCAGTTTTATAAAACCAGATTTTATAATAGAACGTTGTTAAATTGTGTTTTACATAAAATACGATTTTTAAAGTATACCATGATTTATTATACGCATGCAATAATCATGAAATAATACGTTTTTTAAAACTATATTATAAAAACTTCAAAGACTCTTACAAACCTCAAATATATGCAATCATTTTTTAAGAACACTTGCACATCTCTTCTATGCACTAGTGGGATCAAACATATCTAGTTAAATTTTTTATTAGCGATCTCATAAATCAAAATTTTATATTTTAAGATTTAATTGATAAAAGATATCTAGTGGGTTGAATTCAAATGTATGAGATAAATGATATCTAACCATTTATTTGTTTTGTAACTTTGATCCTAAACTTTGATAATTAATGTTTTTGAAATAGGAACCAACCCCCTCAACCTCCAGTGATACAACAAATACATGTTGTCGAAGAAGTGGCACCTGAGCCAATAACGATGGTCGGAGTGCAAGCGATGATCCAGATGATGTTGGATCGCCAAATGGAGGAAATAAGGTGTTTACTTCAACAGAACCGAGAAGAACTTATGGTACCAATTGAACAGCCCGAGCTAAATGATGGGCAATCAGAAGGAGGAAACTACAGTGGGACGGTTGGCCAAGCCAACCTACCGATAGTTAGACAAAACAATTAGGATGGAGGAAATGACGGACGTGGATGCAAGTACAAGGATTTCATGGCATCCAAACCACCGAGTCTATCTGGAAGCCCGACGCCAGTGGAAGTTATGGACTTGATCTCCGAGATGGAGACAATGTTTGAGAGTTGTGAGTGTAGCAACAGACAGAAGACCGCTCTCGCGGTTTCTTTATTGAAATCTGGAGTACTGAGCTGGTGGAAGCTACTAGCTGATTCAATGCCTAAGGGAGAAGCCATTAAGATGTCTTGGGAGGATTTTCTGGTGCAACTGAAGATGCAATACTGCTCTGAGCAGGATCTTCTGGAAATCAACAATGAGTTCCAGAATCTGAAGAAGGGAAGAATGAGCGTTACAGAATACGCTGCAAGCTTTACGGAAAAGATGAAGCTCGTTCCTTACCTAGTCCCAACTAAACTCTCCAAGGTTAACAAGTTTGCCCTCGGATTACCAGCGGACTTTGGTCCAATGGTTAAGCAAACTACCACTTTGAAAGCCACCATCTGGGCAGCCAGGAGTGTTGAGACCCAGATTAGGGAAAGGGGTCTGGAGAGAGCTGAAGTTGGCGAGAAAAGGAAGCATGAAGGATCTTCAAAATCCAACAAAGAAAGGAAATTCTCAAAGACTGACGAAGGAGGAGGATGTGACTTGCTACAAATGTGGAAAGACGGGGCATTACGCCAGCAAGTGTGCATCCAACAAGAAGGTGTGATATGGATGTAACAAAGAAGGGCATATTTCTAGGGACTGCCCAAAGAAAAACGAGGCAGCAAGGCCAAACACACCACCAAGGCCAAGGGAATTCCACATGATCCTCGACGAAGCGGAAAACAACGCGAGGAACCAAGGATGAGGAATTCATACCTGAAGATCAAGTCATGAAGTAACCAAGGGGATAGAATCATATCATGTAGCCTATTAGAGGCATAGTTTAGGGTAAACTTGAATACCTATGTAATAGTTTCAAGAAATAATAAAGTCTTTGTTTTGCTATCTGGTGTGTTAAAATGTTATGTGATCTTCTTGTATGGTAACTTGTAAAACTACGAGACAATACTTGGGACGAGTATGAGTAGTTGTGAAAGGTAGTAGATACATATACTACCAGAAGCACAGGACTCACGCTTGGATCAGGGAAAGTCACAAGGTTACCAAGAAGCCAATAATTGATTCTGTTTTATTCAAGCATGTCGTTACCATCGTTTCGGTAATGACTAAGAAGATTGTTGTTATTCTGAACTTGGTGGTCATATCAAATTGAGTCTGACTACGATGAGTATGTTACGTGGTTCAGAGAACCAAGTTCGATGTAACATCTGACTTAAGCCATAGGATTGAAGTAAAAGATAATTGAAGTGATCGGTAGAGGTATCGCGACGGTTTCTTGTAGCTAGAAATGCTACCTTTTAATATGTGATTAGAACATGAAGGAAGGTATAGTCTATTCTGGAATTTGACTCTAAAAGACCTGAGTCCAAGCAATGCATCATACGATGAGAGGTCATTAGAACATGACCCGTCGGTCTATTATGATAATTGAAGGAAGAAACTTATCTCAAGTTTGTTAAAGAAGGAGTCTCCAATAAAGATTGAGACTGTGACATGAAGATCATGACTGAAAGTCTAACATGAGACAGAGGGTGGGTCCAAGATCGGGCACCGCCTGTAGGCATGAAGTCTCAGAGTTAGATACTTATCTGAAGAAACATCAAAGTTAGGGTTATTACTTAGGATGAAGAGATAACGTATGGAGTCATCATGTGAGCCTTGTTTCGTTGATGATTCTTGGATGTAATCATCCTAAGGGGGAGTTAATTGTAATGCCCATAGATCCGGGCTAGTCAATTTAGAGATAATTTTTGGATTATTGTCTAAGTCCATAACTATTTTGGTATGTACTTGACCCGATGGTGCATGGTCCTTTTGGGTTGGCTTCACCAAAGCAACTTGGTAGGATGAATTATAGAGAGAAAGGACTAATTATAATTTATTAATATATTATGAGAATAATATATTAAAGAAGAAATCATATTGTTTAATTAATATTAGTCAAGAATTAATAAGAATTAACTTTGTGGCTAAAAGACATTAATTAAACTTAAGGGACTAGAACTGTCAATTGTATGATAAATTGAATATTGGGCTAATGGACTCCATATTAGAGGGGTGGAAAATTCTATGGGGAAACCCATTAGAAATCATCCTAGGCCTCTAAGGAGGGAGTACATGGGTTGCTTAGGGCCTAAGCATCCAAATTAGGGTTTCCTTGTTAGATAACCCTAATAGCCTCACTATTTAAAGATCCCTAGAGCACCAAAAACGTGTGGAGGTAACTCCTTAGGGTTTTAGACGTTCTTGGGTAGCCTCCTCTCTCTTTGTTCTTCATCCTCTTGCTCTTGGTGTTTGTGAACCATTAGAGGAGTGACACTTGTGACTCTAAGCTTTCTAAAGCCATTACAAGGAGGATTTGGGATTGTTATTGCTATATAACAATCAAGGTAAGATCTAAAACCCTTTCACATGTTAATATGATTAATTATATGCTAGAACTAGGGATTAAAGTCTTGGATGAATTGCATGTACAATAGAGAAACCTAGATCCAAGCATTAGGGTTGCATGAGCACATAGGATGTTCTTATGGCTAAAACCCATCAGTGGTATCAGAGCCTTGATTGGTTTCTATTGTATTGATGCCTTGTTTGTTTGTTCAAGCTGTAAAATCGATTTTTGGCCCCCCTGTCCGATGAACTCGGTGAGTTCCAATGTGGACTCGGCGAGTAGCTCCAACTCAGCGAGTCCATAGAGGAACTCGACTAGTTCGAGCGTCAGAAGGAGGCAGTTTCGGGATTTCTTGCTGTTTTACTCATGGATACTTGCCTTAACTATTTTAGGTCATTAAAATCCGATTTTAAACATATTTTTGAGTATATCCTTGATTAAACAAAAGATAATTACCAATTGATTAGATAATAACTTCCTTATATGATTAAAGTTTGATTATTTGTATTAATTGGGTAACTTATCTTGCAAGAAATTGATTTTAGGTCAAATTTAGATAATCATTAAATTAATTGTTTAATTTAAATTATTTGCTATTTGATCCTTTGTGTTTTGAAAAGTTTCAAACTTGCCCTCAAGTTTTGGAATTTAAAAGTTGATTAAATGTTTAATTTAGAAATGTTAAATTCTAAAACCCTAGGATTGTTTTGAAAAGTTCAATTCTCACCCTTATGGTTTTATTAATTAATTAAAGTGTATAATTAAAAAATATTTAATAAATCCATAAAGTTTTGGTTCACAATTTGATTGAATTAAAAGTATAATTGTTAAATTTGACCACCTAATATTTTAAAAGTGTAAAATACACCCTATACTATATATAACATTAAAAGTCTAATATTATATATATGTATGAGTAAACAGTCAGTCCTACCGTTAGTAGGCCTCATTCACGAAGCTGGTCTATAAGAGGTGTTTAAGGAAATTGCCTATAAAATGGCGATTGAATGGGTATCCACTCTTACCCACCGCACTCTTGACTAGTGGATGTTCGTTAGCTGAACGGGTAGGATAGGACAGAAACATTCCATTATAAGTATAATGAAGTACAAAAGTAACTAAAGGTTTTTACAAATTCCCAATCTTAGTTACTCTAGGCAAAAGTGAATTGATTCAATTCCATGAAATTACACTTTGTACCCTTGCGAAGACGTTAGTGGAGCGTGTGTGGTTAACCGGCACACTAAATGGGTCTAAGCAAAGGTAGCAAAGGGTGACTTAATGTTTGTCATAGTTCAGTGGAGCGTGTGTGGTTAACCGACACATCGAATAGGTGACTGTAACATGTGAGGGCACCATGTAAGTTTGCATGGTTATTCACACCCACTTTGTGATCCTTGGTATCCCAGTCACAAACTAGAAGGGGCATATCGAGATTTAAACATGCCATTGAAATGTTCAATGAATCTCAAAAGATCTAGGAATTTTCAATGGATTTAAAACTTAAATTTCTTTTTCGTTTTTCTTGGTGGAAATTGGTAAATCGTCATTTACCTACCTTCAAATATTCTGCAACTAGATTACGGCATCCCTTTTCTAGGTTGTAGTGTATTGTGTTGGATCCTAGCCTCGATGTTTCATTTGGGTGTCACATCGAGGATTCTAATCAACTAACTTGAATTTGTTTTCTCCCGTTTTGTAGATGTCAAAGTATGACAACTATGGTATTCCCAAATCCCGTGGAACAAGCTTTCCACACGAAGATGATATTCCACGATTCGATCGAGGAACAAGAGATCATGCTTCACTTCCTCCACCTCCTCCTATTATTCTCCCTAACCCACAAGTTCGAAAGATTGAAAACTTCAAACTCACTCAAGCCCTTTTGGCAAGTAAACATGAAGAAGGAAAGTCGGTATGTGTACACGTCCTAGAGATGAAGTCACACATTGATAGATTAAGAATGTTGGGATCTGTTGTCTGTGAGGAGGTGGCTGTTGACTGGGTTCTTTAGTCACTTCCTAACTCATATAGTGAGCTCGTAAGAGAGTACTATATGATGAAACACGATGTAACCCTCATTGATCTCACCTATATGCTTATTGCTGCTGAATCAGCAATGATTTGGCGCACTGGAAAAGCAAAGTTGATTAGTGGATCGGCCTTCCAGACCTCTATGGATATAGGCAACGGCAACGAAAGGAATGCCAAGATCAAAAGGTTTGATCATAAGAGAAAGGCAAAGTCTGAAGTAGTTCCATGTGCTATTCCAAAAGAGTCAGTTTGCTTTTATTGCCAAGAGAAGGGGCATTGGAGACGAAGCTGCCCTATTTACCTAAGAGATCTAAGAGATGGGAGAGTCAAAACGTCTGGCTCTTCTTTAGGTAAAATCCATTAACTAACTCTTTTAAGTTCCTATTCTAGATTCTTAATACATAATGTGATAAGATTACAATTGATGTTTTGAAGGATCGAAGAAAAGAGAGGAAGCGTAAGGAAGGAAGTGAGCGGAATCTAATCGTGAACAAATGGATTTCGATCTCATTACTTGAAGATTACATTCTTGAGCTACTACTTAGAATTAGAATAAGATTGCTAAGAAATATGTATTAACATAGTTTTTCGACGACTTGCATTGTAAGGACAAATTTTTCCGCAATAAAATAAATTTTGTTTCTATATTATTTATTTATCCTTACAATGACATGTATGAAAAATTGATGTTTGAAAGTTTCTATTATTAGCAATAATGGTTTTGATTCTTAATGTTGTTTTTGGAAATGTCGAGAGTTTACTAAATAGGGAGAGTTTCTTGGAATCATGCAACTTGGTTGCACGATGAATGAGAAATTTCATATTTGGAAATTATACTAGTTCGTTGACATAGTGTCAAGTGAAGGACTAAGAGATCGAGTACACAAAGTTGTGTGTTGATCAAGTACACCACAAGAGTGATAAAGATATTCGTCATGATTTACTAAAAGTTTAGTAAATATGATTATACTTATAAGATTAAGTGTAATTCTGAATTGATTGAAAGCATTTAAATCAATAGCAGAACGAATAAGAAGAATCAAGTAGGCAGAAAGATAAAAGTTTCTCTATTCTAAGAAGAAGGGAGAGTACCTTTTATTATGTTTTATGATAGGTCTTAATGATTAACAACCATATCTCAATTGATCCTCTAAGTGAGTCTTAGTACAATTGTATGTCTGAGAAGAGGAATCAAGAATTGAAGAAATGGTTAAATCAAGAAGTCAATCATACTTGTTCCAAAAACAAGTCTTAGAGTTAAGATTGTGACAATGAGTGACAAGTCTTAAGAAGGTTTATAACATTCATCAAATGTGGAAAGTTGTGATGTCTTGGATAAGACAAAGACCAACTAGGACCAATTTTATGAAGTGTTCTGTCTTGATAAAAGCTACACTAACTCTTGAATATTTGTTTGTCAAGAAATGTTTATTGACAAGAGAATCTTATATGTCAAGGAGTCAGTGGGAGTCTTAATGGTCCTGAAAGGGTTCAAGAACAAATCAAAAATAAACCTTATCGAACATCACTAGCACACGACTTGAGGTTTACAACCTATCGTGTTGACACTATTTTTTGTGTCGTTCCAATTGAGTTAATTATGCATGTAAGTTCTATGAGTTCTCATTTGAACGCATAAAAGGCAAGCACCTTGATCAATGAAAAGTAAATTGATAGGAAAGGGTGAGCTGCTTAACTACTTAGAAGACATGGTGAGCACTCGTGTTACCATAAGGCAAGAAATCAAGATTGAGAAGGTTCGGTCCATATGAGTTTGGATTTGTCGTAAACTTTGGTTTTGACAAATTCGTATGGATAGGAACACATACACCATTAAAATCTAAGTGTCATAATATTCCCTCCATCATGAAGATGACTGTGAGGAAATGCTTTCACTAAGAGAGATTTTAAAAAGATAGTGATTGTTAAATTGTATTCTCGAATTCGATTATGGTTACGGTATCCCTTTCCATGATTCAAATTGTGAGATTTGGAAATTAGTCTGAATTGTTTAGACACACATATGAGCTATCTAAGGAAAAGGTGTATAAGTTTAAGAAGCTTAGATAAAGGATTATCATGTCAAAGCTAGTGGGAGCATAAGTATTATGCTTATTAGATAATAATCATCATGATAGTGGGAGCATAAATGTTGTGCTTGTATGATTATTAAGGCAAGTATTGCAAGTTAGCAATATTAATTATAGAAAACAAGAGTTATACTTTGCAAAGTCGTAAGGGTTAAATAGTTGTTTTGCTATAATTAAGGGAGAGAATTTTATGCTTCATTTCAAAATCTAAAGGCTTAGGTTGTGGAATGTTAATAAATTTAGTCAAGGATACATAGTGCGTTCTCAAATTTCGATTATGATTATGGCATCCCTCTTCATAAATCAAATTGTGAGAATGTGACACATAAAATATTATGGCAGAGGATTGATAAAGTATCAGATCTTTATGTAAGACATTATGCATCGTGTCTCATACGCTTCGGGTAAAGGATCGATTGCAAGTGCTATAATATTTGACCATTCTAAAATTTTCCAAATGTCTAGCGGATTTAGAGGGGAAAAGGACAAGAATCGGTTTTGACTAAGATAATTAAACAACTATCAAAGGACGATCCAAAGCTCGCTGAGGATTGGTCGCTTGTGAGTAGTTGGAAGTATAGTTTTGGATGGACCATATCGAAATTATTATGAACAGAAATGGTTCTATTAAGAATGAGTTGTCATATGGAAAATATGGAAATGGTTTGATATTAAGAGTTGGATATTAAGAATCTATATCTAGATTAGAAATTTTTATGTAAAAGGATGTTCAAAGGAATGTACTTTGAGTGAGAGAGATCACATCTATGGAATTGTATTGTAACACTCTCAGATAGAGGACTTTGTAATTTCATTGGCAATAGTCATTGTGACTTTTGTGCTATGACATTACGAAAGGATCATTGCATAAAATGTTAGAATCTAGCATATTCTATAAGTGGCAAGAATTTGATATTCTTTCACTTGTGAAAAGGATTAGGAGTTATGAAATGAGTGTGATTGGAAATGTGTTTATTTGACCTATTTCACAAAGTAAGGACCATAGGTAAATATTGTGTGCATGCTAAGAGCATGGGACAAGTATAATTATAATTCAAGTAAGAAGTTGATTACCCAAAACAACAAATAATGAGTAATCGATATGGTGATAAATAAAAGGTGTTTTATTTATACTCAAAGGTTTGAGGCCATATGGGATTAGTATTATTTTTGTGTTTCACTTTGCATGTTTTGACTTCCTGAATAATTTAATTGGTTCAGAACAGTCAAATTATTCGAACGGGCCACAGTCATTCGTATGTTGGAAGTAGGTACGAATAAAGATTGTCGTGAATTGGTATGTGGATTCTCTAAAGTGTATTAGACATAAGCAAATGTTTGCTGCAACGTTCATGAGTGCTTATGAATATGATTTGAGCATTGGATTAAACCCACGCTCACTTGGATCACTTCATGGATTTTATCACGAGTGATTGGTGAGACGATAACATCTTATATTCTTGAAACCGAGATGTGTGAGTTGTATCTTGCGAGTCGGTTGCACATTGATAATATGTAAACGCACTAGTAACTTGGTGTTATAAAACATATTGTTGTGTGTGATTCGGTAAGTGAGTGCAAGCAAGCATTGAATCAAAGTTTATCCGTTCCTTTTATCCAAAGTAGGATAAAAGCGATATCTTTGGGCCCCTCGATGATTTAGTGATAACACCTAAGAGCTTGGCCAATCCGGGACTAATTTGATGTGTTCAATTGTAGTCTGTTGTCAGTCGTCATAAATCGGAAATCGGGAAACAACACACAGACAAAGAGAATGATTTAAATCCATGTCTTAGTCTATATGATATCTAGAATGGAGGAATATATGATCCCTTATCTAAAGGACACGCTTCTGATAGGATCAGAGATGACAACGGTTTTTGAAAGCTACGATTGCAGATCAGGATCTGAAGTCAGACGCAGAATAGTTGTTAGACTTATCCAAGTGGGAGACTGTTGGATTAGTGTCTAAGTCCATAACTATTTTGGTATGTACTTGACCCGATGGTGCATGGTCCTTTTAGGTTGCCTTCACCAAAGCGATATCTTTGGGACCCTCGATGATTTAGTGATGACACCTAAGAGCTTGGCCAAGCCGGGACTAATTTGATGTGTTCAATTGTAGTCTGTTGTCAGTCGTCATAAATCGGAACTCGTGAAACAACACATAGACAAAGAGAATGATTTAAATCCATGTCTCAGTCTATATGATACCTAGAATGGAGGAATATATGATCCCTTATCTAAAGGACACGTTTCTGATAGGATCAGAGATGACAGCGGTTTTTGAAAGCTACTATTGCAGATCAGGATCTGAAGTCATACGCAGAATAGTTGTTAGACTTATCCAAGTGGGAGACTGTTGGATTAGTGTCTAAGTCCATAACTATTTTGGTATGTACTTGACCCGATGGTGCATGGTCCTTTTGGGTTGCCTTCACCAAAGCAACTTGATAGGATAAATTACGGAGAGAAAGGATTAATTATGATATATTAATATATTATGAGAATAATATATTAAAGAAGAAATCATATTGTTTAATTAATATTAGTCAAGAATTAATAAGAATTAACTTTGTGGCTAAAAGACATTAATTAAACTTAAGGGACTAGAACTGTTAATTGTATGATAAGTTGAATATTGGGCTAATGGACTCCATATTAGAGGGGTGGAAAAATTCTATGGGGAAACCCATTAGAAATCATCCTAGGCCTCTAAGGAGGGAGTACATGGGTTGCTTAGGGCCTAAGCATCCAAATTAGGGTTTCCTTGTTAGATAACCCTAATAGCCTCACTATTTAAAGATCCCTAGAGCACCAAAAACGTGTGGAGGTAACTCCTTAGGGTTTTGGACGTTCTTGGGCAGCCTCCTCTCTCTTTTTTCTTCATCCTC
This sequence comes from Lactuca serriola, assembly GCF_051521515.1. Lineage (NCBI taxonomy): Eukaryota > Viridiplantae > Streptophyta > Magnoliopsida > Asterales > Asteraceae > Lactuca > Lactuca serriola. Next base: position 283,522,075 of record NC_136415.1, read on the forward strand.
TTGCTCTTGGTGTTTGTGAACCATTAGAGGAGTGACACTTGTGACTCTAAGCTTTCTAAAGCCATTACAAGGAGGATTTGGGATTGTTATTGCTATATAACAATCAAGGTAACATCTAAAACCCTTTCAGATGTTAATATGATTAATTATATGCTAGAACTAGTGTTTAAAGTCTTGGATGAATTGCATGTACAATAGAGAAACCTAGATCCAAGCATTAGGGTTGCATGAGCACATAGGATGTTCTTATGGCTAAAACCCATCAATAATAGGGGTCGAAAACGAGTTTTTGACAAAATATTATTTAGAATAAATAATCTTAACCAAGTTGTATAATATGTTTCAAGGGTTCCGTACATATAAAGAACGATGAAATCCGAGTTATAACGAAGAAGTTATGGCTCGTCAAAGTTTTTCAGCAAAACCGACACGCCACTGGGAGACGTAAATAGTGAATTTAAGATAGAGGACTTTTTAGACTTAGTGATCTAAACAAAAGTTTTAGTATACGTTAAACCGAGAACATCCATAAAAAGAACGCCCAATTCTGACTTCGTATGAGGAAGTTATGATTTTTCTAAGTTTCGGCTTAGCAGTGTACAACCCAAAACTCGAATTTTAGTTCGAGCGGTTTTTGGTTTACGTGACCTAAATGAGAGTTGAAGATCTCATTAATAGGAACTCCATCGTAAAAAGACAGATGAGAACTCCTCCTACTGTTAAACATAAGATCGGTCGAGAATTAACTGTCTAAACTCCTCCTACTGTTAAACATAAGATCGGTTGAGAATTAGCCGATGGAGTCTAAATGAAAGTTGTAGATCTTAATTTTTACCTACGCGTGGAAAAAAAGAACGTTGAAAATGGAGCTGGTATGCAAAAGGTACGAGGTTTAGAAGTCGGCAGGGTGCTGGTGCAAAAGGGGTGACGTGGCTGAATAAGGGCCAAGGCTTTCTCCCCAAGGCAAGCCACCAGAGGGTGACACCTGGCATGGACTCGACGAGTAGCAGGAGCTGCTCGACGAGTAGAGCTGTTTTCCGGCCTATAAAGAGAGGTGTTGGGCTCCCTCATTCTTCACACCTTCCCAACTTTACTTTCTCTCTCTAAACTCTCTCTCTAACCTCCCAAAAAGCCTAGGGAACCTTTCTAGCACCCGAAGGAAGCCCCGAGGTTCCCGTAGTCCTAAGAAAAGAGCCTTTCGGCTCGGGATGCTGCTCCAGCGAAGCCCGGTTTTTTGAGAAAAACCCGTTGTAAGTGAGCTACACCTAACCTATCTTTATTATAGCTTATGTTTCAATATAGTTGTTGGGTCGTGTTTTGTATTAAGTGTTGCGTCTATTGGGCTTGTTAGCTAGTCCATTTTTGTATCTCCGGTATGGGCCTGTCCATCCGTGAGTATAGTAGGGTTTATTATAAATATAGGTGCTTGCATGCATCTAAGGTTAACGATAGAAAAGATAGATCAGAGCATTACTCAGAAGTTTTAATTATCGTTCTTGTAACCCTAAATCCTCTACAGCGGAAGTTCTTAGTCGAGCTCTGCTGAGGATTGTTTGAATTAATCATTCGACATATTTTGATCCATACTTGTCTTATTTACTGTTTTGTGTTCATCGTAATACCTGTTACAAAGATCTAATCGATCTTCAAGTTTATTTAATAAATTATCAATTGGTATCAGAGCAGGAGGCTGTGTAATTCATACACTTCTTTTCTGTGAAAAAAGGTTGCGATTAGGGTTATTCCGCATTTACTGATATTTATTGAGCCGTCATCCCATAATTGACGTAACTCAACATTTATTTGTGTTGCCCTAATTTAATATATTACAAGTCTGATCTTTTAAACAGGGTATTCGATCAAGCATGGACGAGTCACAATCCAATCCCATCAACATCTCAAACAGCATTGGATCAACGACAAAGATTCCCATCCTTTACACCCAAGATTACGAGGTCTGGGCACATCACTTTGAAGATTATGTCATCGGATCTGAGGACAATGGATATCTCATCTGGGAAGCAATCGTATCCGGACCATTCGCTCATTCAGCAACTTCAAGAATTATTAAAACTCAGAAGGAGTATAATGATCTTTTGAAAGACGTTAAAGATATTGCTCAAGACGAAAAAGATAAATTTCAGTGCAATATTAAAGCATTGAGACTAATCAGATTCGCTCTTCAATCTGACACTTTCAGGCTAGTGAGTTCATGTAGCACTGCCAAAGAAATATGGGATAGGCTGCGAGAGTTATATTCTACGGGCGAAGATCTCGAGCAGTCCATTCAAACCTTGCTTTTGTCCGAATTTGGTGAATTCAAGCAGAGTCCTGAAGAAACTGTAACTCAGACGTTCGATCGCTTCAATCCTCTTCTTAGTAAGATGATTAAACATGATATTGAAAGGAAGTTGATTGAACAAAAGGTTACATTTTTAAACGGTCTCAGATCTGAGTGGAGAGCGGTTGTGTCCACTGTTAAAGCGCATGAGCAATTCAAATCTTACTCTTTGGCGAAACTGGTAGGGATTTTGAAATCTCAAGAAAAGATTGTGTTACAGGAGAAAAATGTGGTTTCAAGCTTGGGATCATTGGCCCTTCTGTCCAAAAGCAAAGCTGTGATGGAAGATGAAGACCTCAACCTAGAGGATTATGACCTTACCTCTGAAGACTATGCAATGATGGTCTCAAACCCAAAGAGATTCATCAAGAAAAGGTTCCCTGCAAATAAGAACCGAAATTGGCAGGGAAGTTACAGTTCTGAAAAGGTTAGGGAAGAACCGAAAGCAGAAGAACCAAAGAAGGAACCGAAAGCTGAAGGAGATTCGGGTGTGAGCTGCTATTATTGTGGAGGAAAGAACCACTATGCAAAAGATTGTGTTCTCAAGAAAATGGCAGAAAAGGATGAGGAAAAAGACGAAGAAACTGTGCTGTTGAAAAAGCTGGAAGAGATCAAAAGAAAGAAATCCACTGCTAACCCCTCTATGAATGCTTTAATTGTGCAGGGTTCGGTAGTGGATGATGAGTTCGGTGGCGTGGAGGTCTGGTCAACCGATTCTGAAGACGATGAAGTCAGGAAGCCATCTCATGGAAAGGCCTATGTTGCAAAAGGTGAAGGGAGCGGTGGAAAGTGTTTAATGGTGTCATACATGTCTCAGATGAGGGGATACAACACAGATGGTGGGAATGAAGACACAAAGGAGCGAGAGGACTTGTGCTTCACAGCAAAACCTCTCAACGTGCAGTTTAACGAGCTTGATGAATTAATCAAGAAGGTACAATCAGTTTTTGTTTCATTCAAAGTCCCACAAAGTTCATATGAAAAGGAATTAAAAAATGTCAATTCAAGAATCTCTCATCTAGACAGCAGTTTAACTCAAACACGAGTCACCAATTCTAACCTAACTGACCAAATAAGCAGGGTATCTTCAAAGAGTGAGGAACGAAGGATGTGGATCGAGCTAAAGGAGTCGGAGTTAATCAAATCCAAGGGTGAAAACATTTATTTACAAAGAGACAATTTAAAACTTTTAAAACAGAGAAATGTCTTTTGTTTAATTGCTAAGCGTCTTTACACTAATATTACTCAACTTCATTTAAACTGTGAAATAGGGCAGAAAATTCATCGCATGATTTTGCCCTTCCTTGAGTTTAAGGAGGATGAAATTGACGTTGAAGCATATAACTGTGAAAGTGTTGTTTCGTCTGAGGATGTTAATCCGACATATATGTATGGTCTAGACAAAATCGAATCTTTCATAAAGTCGAAGGACCATAAAGACATGCTGAAAAATCTTTTGGATGAAAATGATAAACTAAAACTAAGAACCGAAACCATACAAAAGTTTGACTCATTGAATGCCAACCTGAGCTCAGAAAATAAAATTGATGTTGAAAATGCATCTGAGCTCAATGAGGACGATGATATAAGTGAAATTTCTGTTGAAGACACAGTTAACTGTTCAGAGTTTGTCAAGAGCGAACCCAAAAACCACAAAAATCTTATTTCAAAAAATTATGTGGAGTTTGCTCGTCTGTCCCAACAAAAGTCCCCGATCCTTAAAGAAAAGGCTGTTGTATACCAAAAGGTGAGAACAACTCCAAATCAGGTGTATAAAGTCACAGGCGTAACATAACATCAGACAACCGAACTCACAGCTATTGTAAACGAAGACAATGTTGATGGTTGCGATGAGTGCTTCTGGTCTGCTCCTATCGACAATGCTGACGAAACAGTTGGTCTGTCAGAAAGGACTTCATGGAAAACCAAAGGCAGATATGTGCCAGAGCCTTTGAACAAGCCTGATAGCTTCGACGTGCCAAGTACTAGTGGTACAAAAGATGTTCCTGAAGAAAAAGGAGTTCCTGCAAAAGAAGTCACTCCTTCAAGCGAAACTTCGTCAGTTCAAAGTGAACCTGCTGACAGAAAGCAAAAACAAAAAGCGAATGTCCATCGTCAGCCGAAGCAGGTGAGAAATCAGAAACAACAAAGGAATCAGAGATACAAGAAGAATCTCTCTGAAAGAAAACAGTTCTGGCGATCTCAAAATGCCCATTTTTCTTATCATGACAGAAATTTAAAGTCAGAGAAAAACATTGTTAGGTCACAAGAAAGTCATAACAACCGAAGAGAAAGGTTCGGTTCAGAAAACACTATCTACCGAAAGCAGAGGTTCGGTTCCGAGAGCAAAAGAGACCAAAGATCTAGGTTCGGTCCCACTAATGATCAAAAACAAAAGGGTCACTTCAAATCTTGAGCCAAGAACTCATCTCAGTCTAACTTCTCTCGTTCTTCTTCTTCTAATTCTTCTAATTCCTCTCAACCTCATTCTAAATCCAATTCTATTAATACTCAAAATCCAAAATCTTCAACAGATTTGAAAGGAAAATCGAAGGTTTCCTCAGTCAAAACCGATCAAAACATTCCAATGTCCCAGTGCCTAAACCTGAATCCAAACCGACTGTAACAAATTCCAATAAAATTAAAGTTTTCACCATTAAAAAGAAAGATGAAACAACTTTAATAAAAAGAACATATCTTGTTGACATCTCTCTTACTATTCCTGTTCCTATGAAAGGCTCACGTGCACCCAAGAAACTTTGGGTTCCTAAATCTGCTTAATTTTTGCAGGTTATTAGTGACGAGCAGTTTGACGAAGAATGGTACATTGACAGTGGCTGCTCACGTCACATGACAGGAAGGAAGGAAGAGCTGAGGGAATTTCGGTCTCTTTCAAACGATGGAAATGTCAAGTTCGGGAACAACTCCTTCGGCACCATAAAAGGCTATGGAATGATTACAAATGGTGATTTTACGATAAGGAAGGTTTCATACGTTGAAGGACTATAGCACAACCTTATTAGTGTATCTCAGCTTGTTGGAGGTACCGGTCTCAAGGTTTCATTCGATGATGAGGGTTCGGAAATAATTGAGAAGAAAACAAAAAGAGTCATTCTCAAATCGGAGCGCAAAGGCGAAATGTTTCCCCTGAACCTCAAACCCATCAAAGGGAATCCAGCTATCTGTCTGTTATCCAAAGCACAATCTAACGAAAGCTGGCTGTGGCACCGAAGGCTCTCTCATCTCAACTTCAAGGATATCAACAAACTTGTCACGGGTGGTCATGTTCGAGGTCTTCCATTGCTCAAATTCGATCGAGAACATTTATGTGCTGCGCGTGAAATGGGAAAGCAGAGTCGTCAAAGTCACCCATCGATTGTAAACACTAAAGTTGTTGAACCATTAGAGTTAATTCACATTGACTTGTGTGGTCCATCATCTATCGAAAGCATCGGCGGTAGCAAGTATATTCTTGTCATCGTTGATGATTTCTCGCGTTTTACATGGGTGTTCTTTCTGAAGCACAAATCTGAAGCGACTCTCAAGCTGAAGACGCTTATCAAGCAGATTGAAGTACAACTAAAGAAAGTCGTTTGCAACATCAGGAGCGATAATGGTCTAGAGTTCAAAAATAAAGAATTCGAAGAATTCTTAGCCGACAAAGGAACCAGTCATAACTTCTCAGCTCCCTACACTCCTCAACAAAACGGGATTGTCGAAAGACGAAACCGATCTTTGTGTGAGGCGGCCCGAAGCATGTTAAGTTTTGCTTCTTTACCTTTATATTTTTGGGCTGATGCTATTGCTGCTGCTTGTTTTACACAGAATAGGTCATATCTCAATAAGCGATTCACTCTCACTCCTTATGAGATCATCAACAACAGGAAGCCAAATGTCAAATTTTTCCATGTATTCGGCTCACGGTGCTTCATCTTCAATTCTAAAGAACATCGTAACAAGTTCGATGTCAAAGCCGATGAAGGGATATTTTTGGGATATTCTCTCACTTCTAAAGCCTACAGGGTATTAAACAAGCGCTCAAGCAAAATAGAAGAAACCTATTATGTGACTTTTGATGATAGCTACGTCAAAAAGCTTAAGGCCAAAGAAGACATAGTTGGAGAAATCTTTTCTCACACAGGCCAAGTCACAGCCTCGATTGCAAACCTATTTGAGAAGCTCGTCGAGTTATTTGATGAACCAGAGAAGGCAACTCTCTCAGAAGCGAGTGCAGCAGACAACAAAGTAGATCATCTGAAGCAACTCATCGAAGATACTGCAAAGAGAATGAATGAAGGAGGATCAAGTTCTGACGACCCTCCACAGCACGATACTTCAGTTGAGGGGGAGGGCACATCTTTGTCATCACAGGCGAGCTAACATGTTGAGGGTGAGAACTATTCTCCAGCTGCTCCCGAAAGCTCATCTGCACCCAAAAGTCCAGTGGTACCCGAAAGCTCAACACCGCACGAAACTCCTATAGCTCCAAAAACTCAAGACACACCTAAAAGCTTATCTGTCGAGGGGGGAATGCAGATATGTCTTACGACTATGATAGTCAATCTGAACTAAAAGAGATGGTAAACGCTGAATTGGATCCATCTTATTATCCAAATTACCCTCCTCTTGTCAAATGGACCAGAGATCATCATGTTTCTCAGGTTGTCGGTAATGTCTCTGAAAAGGTCCTGACCCGATCACAACTAAAGGCAAAACAAACTTCCTTATTTTCAAAAGTTGAATTATGTATGTTTAACTCCTTCGTCTCAAAAGTTGAACCAAAGACAGTTAACACTGCTCTTGATCACTCCGATTGGGTTCAAGCTATGCAAGATGAACTAAATGAATTCGAAAGGAATAAATTATGGCGTCTCATTCCAACTCCTCAAGATGCCTCAGTTGTTGGTCTCAAATGGGTCTTTAAAAATAAGATAGACAAGGAAGGCAACGTGATACGAAACAAAGCCCGTCTGGTAGTGAAAGGATACTGTCAGGAGGAAGGAATCAACTATGAAGAAACTTTCGCTCCTGTTGCTAGGCTAGAATCCGTTAGAATATTTCTTGCCTATGCTGCACACAAAAACTTTGAGGTCTACCAAATGGATGTCAAGTGCGCATTTCTAAATGGAGAACTTGAAGAAACTGTGTACGTGGAGCAACCTCCTGGATTCGTCAATGAAAGGTACTTTGTTTTCTTACACCATCTATGGAGATAAGAGTTTTCTGCTTGGTCCAGTTTTTCACAGCAGAGGTACTTTGTTTTCTTACACCATCTAAATTGCATTTCTCCATCACTTCCGTTTCACAAAAGTAACCCTTGAGACTCTCAGAAATTACCACTGAGGTTTATGGTTACACAATTTCTGTGTTTATGATCTTAGTTTCGTGTCACTACGATCTAAGTGAAACCCAAAATTCAATACCCAATACAAATTGACGGTGAACAATTAATTTGCTCTAGTTTTCACTAATGAATTGACGTACGTACCTCCTTGAAATCTCAAATTTTATTTTGTGTGATTCCTATGAAATTGTTAACACCCATAACATTTCTTCCCTTGGGATCCAGTTTTAAATTTTTGATGAGATTTATTTTATATTCCCAGCCAGTTTAAATTATTCCCAACCTACTTGTTCAACAGACTACACCAGTCTCACAAGTACTTCGTTCACTTTCTATCTTATATCAAGATTAGGAATGTTGAATCGAAGCGAAAGCCACCCTAATAAGCCTAATTAAAAGAAGCCTTTCAACACTTCTTAACAAGTGTTTGATCGTCATTCAACGGGAAACCACACCAACACTTTAAGGTCTCTCTTGACTTTGAAGGAAGAGATTCGTGCCCGGGATCATCTGTTTCGTGTCTTTATTGACATCACATTTTTCCCAAAAATTATTGCTTTATTTCTTTTCTTTTACACCCTTAGCACGAAAATCTTTGTTTTCCCAAAATTCAGGTTCTATTAATTACAAGGCATTTCACTCGGATTGGCAGTCGATTAAAGGTTGTGGTTGATTTTAATCCACGTGGCAGTATTTTTCAAAAGATGTCGTTACAATTTAAAGGGATAAGATAAAGACATGCTGACTCAGGCGGGAGTCTAATTGATTTGATTTCAAACGGCGCTAAAAGGGAAAGCGTGCGAATTGGAACCGTCTCATCTCCAAACGACGCAAGAAGGGCGCGTGTGAATCTGAAACGGTTCATATCCAAACGGCGCTTGATGGGAGGCGTGTTCTTTGGGATCTGACACTCTCTCTCATGCATGATCATCGGCTACCCCAACTGTCACGCATCAGTCAACTCCGGAAAACTCTTCGTTTTTCGATAGAAGATTTGGGAAGATCTTTCTCTCTCCTTACCCCACAGTATAAAAGGCAACATCCTCCACCGTTTACCTCTTTACTGCAATTAAAATTCCTAGAGCGCAAGAAATCCCTGAACTTTCACTGTTCATCATCTTCTCCACTTTCTTCAAGCAATGGCAGATTCATCTTCTGTTCACGCAGCATCCCACATACTGCCTATTCGCCCACAACAAAGCCTAATCATCGATTTATCCCCTCATGTTTACGATGCCTTCATGTTCCCCATTATCGAGTGCTTGAAGTTTTCGCCGATTGCTCCTGCACTTACAAGAGCTGAATCCGTTCCGATGGAGTTCTTGTCGCAGATCTTTGCGACTGCTCACTACGACAAGGTCGTTGATAGAATTTTCTTTGACATTTTTCAGCACAAGGCCTCGATTTCAACGCAAATATTTTGCTCGCTGTTAGGGTTTGAACCTGATTCCTCGAGGGTTAACCCTGAAACGATTCCAATGGGGCATTTGTTCAACATGTTTTACAACATGGGTTATACGGAGGTGCTTTCTTCAGTCGCAAAGTTCAAGAAGTCGTGCCTACCACCACAGTGGAACGGGATGTTCACTGTTCTATTCAAAGGGTTATCTGAACGAAGCGTTGGATCTGATGGTGCTAGTCGGTTGTTTTTGTCAATAATGTATGGTGTCTAGAATGGCATCAACATGGATTATGGGTCTATTTTGTGGAAACAACTCATCCAGAGTCTCTCCTCTACATCCAGACATTCTGAAATTTCATACGCCAGGTTCTGGACTTTGGTCACGAAATGGGTGATGGACAAGTACCACGTCCCCATTATCGCTGGTGCTCCAATGTCTTCGATTGGTACATTCCATACCATGAAGATCATTATCTCAGACGCTTCCAAGTTTCCATTCAACGGTTTAATTCCGGAAACCATGTATGGAGATAAGAGTTTTCTGCTTGGTCCAGTTTTTCACAGCAGAGGTACTTTGTTTTCTTACACCATCTAAATTGCATTTCTCCATCACTTCCGTTTCACAAAAGTAACCCTTGAGACTCTCAGAAATTACCACTGAGGTTTATGGTTACACAATTTCTGTGTTTATGATCTTAGTTTCGTGTCACTACGATCTAAGTGAAACCCAAAATTCAATACCCAATACAAATTGACGGTGAACAATTAATTTGCTCTAGTTTTCACTAATGAATTGACGTACGTACCTCCTTGAAATCTCAAATTTTATTTTGTGTGATTCCTATGAAATTGTTAACACCCATAACATTTCTTCCCTTGGGATCCAGTTTTAAATTTTTGATGAGATTTATTTTATATTCCCAGCCAGTTTAAATTATTCCCAACCTACTTGTTCAACAGACTACACCAGTCTCACAAGTACTTCGTTCACTTTCTATCTTATATCAAGATTAGGAATGTTGAATCGAAGCGAAAGCCACCCTAATAAGCCTAATTAAAAGAAGCCTTTCAACACTTCTTAACAAGTGTTTGATCGTCATTCAACGGGAAACCACACCAACCCTTTAAGGTCTCTCTTGACTTTGAAGGAAGAGATTCGTGCCCGGGATCATCTGTTTCGTGTCTTTATTGACATCACATTTTTCCCAAAAATTATTGCTTTATTTCTTTTCTTTTACACCCTTAGCACGAAAATCTTTGTTTTCCCAAAATTCAGGTTCTATTAATTACAAGGCATTTCACTCGGATTGGCAGTCGATTAAAGGTTGTGGTTGATTTTAATCCACGTGGCAGTATTTTTCAAAAGATGTCGTTACAATTTAAAGGGATAAGATAAAGACATGCTGACTCAGGCGGGAGTCTAATTGATTTGATTTCAAACGGCGCTAAAAGGGAAAGCGTGCGAATTGGAACCGTCTCATCTCCAAACGACGCAAGAAGGGCGCGTGTGAATCTGAAACGGTTCATATCCAAACGGCGCTTGATGGGAGGCGTGTTCTTTGGGATCTGACACTCTCTCTCATGCATGATCATCGGCTACCCCAACTGTCACGCATCAGTCAACTCCGGAAAACTCTTCGTTTTTCGATAGAAGATTTGGGAAGATCTTTCTCTCTCCTTACCCCACAGTATAAAAGGCAACATCCTCCACCGTTTACCTCTTTACTGCAATTAAAATTCCTAGAGCGCAAGAAATCCCTGAACTTTCACTGTTCATCATCTTCTCCACTTTCTTCAAGCAATGGCAGATTCATCTTCTGTTCACGCAGCATCCCACATACTGCCTATTCGCCCACAACAAAGCCTAATCATCGATTTATCCCCTCATGTTTACGATGCCTTCATGTTCCCCATTATCGAGTGCTTGAAGTTTTCGCCGATTGCTCCTGCACTTACAAGAGCTGAATCCGTTCCGATGGAGTTCTTGTCGCAGATCTTTGCGACTGCTCACTACGACAAGGTCGTTGATAGAATTTTCTTTGACATTTTTCAGCACAAGGCCTCGATTTCAACGCAAATATTTTGCTCGCTGTTAGGGTTTGAACCTGATTCCTCGAGGGTTAACCCTGAAACGATTCCAATGGGGCATTTGTTCAACATGTTTTACAACATGGGTTATACGGAGGTGCTTTCTTCAGTCGCAAAGTTCAAGAAGTCGTGCCTACCACCACAGTGGAACGGGATGTTCACTGTTCTATTCAAAGGGTTATCTGAACGAAGCGTTGGATCTGATGGTGCTAGTCGGTTGTTTTTGTCAATAATGTATGGTGTCTAGAATGGCATCAACATGGATTATGGGTCTATTTTGTGGAGACAACTCATCCAGAGTCTCTCCTCTACATCCAGACATTCTGAAATTTCATACGCCAGGTTCTGGACTTTGGTCACGAAATGGGTGATGGACAAGTACCACGTCCCCATTATCGCTGGTGCTCCAATGTCTTCGATTGGTACATTCCATACCATGAAGATCATTATCTCAGACGCTTCCAAGTTTCCATTCAACGGTTTAATTCCGGAAACCATGTATGGAGATAAGAGTTTTCTGCTTGGTCCAGTTTTTCACAGCAGAGGTACTTTGTTTTCTTACACCATCTAAATTGCATTTCTCCATCACTTCCGTTTCACAAAAGTAACCCTTGAGACTCTCAGAAATTACCACTGAGGTTTATGGTTACACAATTTCTGTGTTTATGATCTTAGTTTCGTGTCACTACGATCTAAGTGAAACCCAAAATTCAATACCCAATACAAATTGACGGTGAACAATTAATTTGCTCTAGTTTTCACTAATGAATTGACGTACGTACCTCCTTGAAATCTCAAATTTTATTTTGTGTGATTCCTATGAAATTGTTAACACCCATAACATTTCTTCCCTTGGGATCCAGTTTTAAATTTTTGATGAGATTTATTTTATATTCCCAGCCAGTTTAAATTATTCCCAACCTACTTGTTCAACAGACTACACCAGTCTCACAAGTACTTCGTTCACTTTCTATCTTATATCAAGATTAGGAATGTTGAATCGAAGCGAAAGCCACCCTAATAAGCCTAATTAAAAGAAGCCTTTCAACACTTCTTAACAAGTGTTTGATCGTCATTCAACGGGAAACCACACCAACACTTTAAGGTCTCTCTTGACTTTGAAGGAAGAGATTCGTGCCCGGGATCATCTGTTTCGTGTCTTTATTGACATCACATTTTTCCCAAAAATTATTGCTTTATTTCTTTTCTTTTACACCCTTAGCATGAAAATCTTTGTTTTCCCAAAATTCAGGTTCTATTAATTACAAGGCATTTCACTCGGATTGGCAGTCGATTAAAGGTTGTGGTTGATTTTAATCCACGTGGCAGTATTTTTCAAAAGATGTCGTTACAATTTAAAGGGATAAGATAAAGACATGCTGACTCAGGCGGGAGTCTAATTGATTTGATTTCAAACGGCGCTAAAAGGGAAAGCGTGCGAATTGGAACCGTCTCATCTCCAAACGACGCAAGAAGGGCGCGTGTGAATCTGAAACGGTTCATATCCAAACGGCGCTTGATGGGAGGCGTGTTCTTTGGGATCTGACACTCTCTCTCATGCATGATCATCGGCTACCCCAACTGTCACGCATCAGTCAACTCCGGAAAACTCTTCGTTTTTCGATAGAAGATTTGGGAAGATCTTTCTCTCTCCTTACCCCACAGTATAAAAGGCAACATCCTCCACCGTTTACCTCTTTACTGCAATTAAAATTCCTAGAGCGCAAGAAATCCCTGAACTTTCACTGTTCATCATCTTCTCCACTTTCTTCAAGCAATGGCAGATTCATCTTCTGTTCACGCAGCATCCCACATACTGCCTATTCGCCCACAACAAAGCCTAATCATCGATTTATCCCCTCATGTTTACGATGCCTTCATGTTCCCCATTATCGAGTGCTTGAAGTTTTCGCCGATTGCTCCTGCACTTACAAGAGCTGAATCCGTTCCGATGGAGTTCTTGTCGCAGATCTTTGCGACTGCTCACTACGACAAGGTCGTTGATAGAATTTTCTTTGACATTTTTCAGCACAAGGCCTCGATTTCAACGCAAATATTTTGCTCGCTGTTAGGGTTTGAACCTGATTCCTCGAGGGTTAACCCTGAAACGATTCCAATGGGGCATTTGTTCAACATGTTTTACAACATGGGTTATACGGAGGTGCTTTCTTCAGTCGCAAAGTTCAAGAAGTCGTGCCTACCACCACAGTGGAACGGGATGTTCACTGTTCTATTCAAAGGGTTATCTGAACGAAGCGTTGGATCTGATGGTGCTAGTCGGTTGTTTTTGTTAATAATGTATGGTGTCTAGAATGGCATCAACATGGATTATGGGTCTATTTTGTGGAAACAACTCATCCAGAGTCTCTCCTCTACATCCAGACATTCTGAAATTTCATACGCCAGGTTCTGGACTTTGGTCACGAAATGGGTGATGGACAAGTACCACGTCCCCATTATCGCTGGTGCTCCAATGTCTTCGATTGGTACATTCCATACCATGAAGATCATTATCTCAGACGCTTCCAAGTTTCCATTCAACGGTTCAATTCCGGAAACCATGTATGGAGATGTTCCTACTGATAGCCGGATTATCCAGACGTACAAAGGATTCAAGCGTTCTGGTCCGAGGGATCTCACTCCGGAGATGTTGAAGTCTATTCATGACGCCGACAAGCCTGCTCCAAGAGGCAAGAAGGCTGATAAAGGGAAACAGGTGGCGAAAGGGGCTAAAGGCCCTTCTCCAAAGAAGAGGAAACCAACCAAGGCAGCTCAGTCTCCGCAGCCAAAGCGCCGAAAAACTCAGCCCAAGCGAAAGCTGATCATCGCTTCCTCCTCAAGCGAGTCTGAGGGTGAGAGTTCGGATTCTGAAGATTCTCCACGAGGCAACACTCCACCCAGATCTCCTACTCCAGAGGTTCATTTCTCTACTTCTCCCATTAATTCCCCACCTAGAACCATTCCTATTTCTATTCCCTCCATAACTTCCACTACTTCAATACCACCCAGTTCAATCCCAATGCCAACACCCGTATTCACCGAAGCAACCACAACATCCACTGCAGATGTTAGAGCCAACGTATCTGATACGGGGGTTCATACTGATGCACCCGAAACCACCCCAGCACCCGAAACCACAAACGCATCCGAACCTACACCTATACCCGAAACAACCCAACCTGAACCTACCCATACTTCAGCTCCACCAGCTTCACCACCACCACCTTCTCCTGGTCATGCTTCAGAGGGTGACGAACCATTCCTTGGCGGGGAAATATGACGTTTGACTCGGTCTACTATAGTCCGTTTCAAATTCAGAGTGATGACGATGCCGATGCTCCCGTTACAAAACGACATCTCAAGGAGCTCCATGACAAAGTTGATTTGCTCATTGCCTCCTCTTCCACTTCTCAGTCATCCCTTTCGCTTCATTTCGTCAAACGTTTTCTGACGACAACTCAGCCTTTCGCACAACCATAGACGAGCGTCTCTCGAAGCTCCAAGAAGATTTGGCTGCTGAGAACTCTCTTATGGATGTTCTTGCCAAGAAGACCACTGCTCTGAAGGTCAAGAGTGTTCAACTCTCCCATTCTCAACAGGAGATTGAATCTCTTCAGTCCGAAAGGGAGGTTATCAAGATGTGTGTTTCGGATGTCCACTCAGCCATCTCAAACATCCTCGAAGCACATGATCCTATCCTTAACTATTATGTGAGGCGTACCCTTGCAGAGAAGCTCGCTCCCGCCCTTTCCCTACTAAGCAAAATCGAAGGGCTACTTGATTTCGTGTCCTTTCCGAAACAAGGGGGAGAGAAGGAGTCTGTATCCCAACCACCTCATTCCTCAAAGGCAACTCACACTACCGAACCTCCTCCAATAGGCCAAGCCTCCGGTTCCGGTGTGAAAGACAAAGGCAAAAATATTGCTGAGGAAGAAGAAAAAGAAACAATTGCCGACTTGTTGAAGCGTAGAAGTCGACGCAATGAGGCTGATGTTAGTGCTCATGTGGCAAAAGAGGCTGAAGAAGCTGAACGAAAACAGAAGGAAGCCCATGACCTTCTTGAGAGTAGGAAAACTCTTTTTCCTGATTGGACCCTCGAGAGGATGATAAAAGAAGCCATCGACACATCGAGTATCTTGTGGCTGGAACCTGTAATTTCTTTTGATTGTTCCAATATTGTCGACTCTCATTTTGACATGCCACTGACCCGAAAGGCGTTCATCTTTCATGCCTTCTCCAACGTTGCAGAGTTCCCTCATCCTCATCCACAGGTTGATCGGGACTTAATCGATTTCTATCTGAAGGCTGCTCAACCTCAGTATCAGACTTGGAGCGCTCAGAAGATTATCAACGTTCGGGTCTTGAAGCCGTATACTGAAGGGAACTTCATTAACATTCGGTTCAAGGTACTTCGGGGATCTGCCAAAACCGAGCATGCCATTTCCCTTGCAGATCTTCCGAATCTCAATCCCCATGATTGGATAATATTGCACAACATCCTTCTCACCAATGAAGCTGAATATGGTCCGATCATCGACCATCTTAAGAGGATGCTGGTGTGCTACATCATGGAAGTTGCGCTGATGGATCAGGAGATAGCAAGCGTATTTAAGAAGAAACCAAAAATATCTCCTGTTGGCTCGGCCAATGATCTGAACCAAATGCAGATGGGCAGAATTGACTCAAGAAGGAATTCTGTCATGTTCACCAGAAACGAAGGACAGAAATGTCTTTTTGCCTTGGCTGACAAACATTTGTACACTACTACCTGCTTAGAGCATGTTTTGGGGATCATCCACAGATGCAAGCAAAACTCAGCGGATGATGTCAAGTACTTCGATGACATGATACAATGGTACATTCGGTTCAGACAGACTATTCTCGCTCTTATCACACGTCTGTTTGATACTGTAAAGAAGACACCCGCTGCTGGCCCAAGCAAGAAGAAGAAGTAGTCTCGCTCCAATTTGACGCAAAGGGGGAGATTGTTGGGTCGTGTTTTGTATTAAGTGTTGCGTCTATTGGGCTCGTTAGCTAGTCCATTTTTGTATCTCCGGTATGGGCTTGTCCATCCGTGAGTATAGTAGGGTTTATTATAAATATAGGTGCTTGCATGCATCTAAGGTTAACGATAGAAAAGATAGATCAGAGCATTATTCAGAAGTTTTAATTATCGTTCTTGTAACCCTAAATCCTCTACATCGGAAGTTCTTAGTCGAGCTCTGTTGAGGATTGTTTGAATTAATCATTCGACATATTTTGATCCATACTTGTCTTATTTACTGTTTTGTGTTCATCGTAATACCTGTTACAAAGATCTAATCGATCTTCAAGTTTATTTAATAAATTATCAATAGTAATGTTATTAGGACCTTAGAAGGAGTATTTGGGCTATTATTATAGGTTATATAAGTATTTTTTAACGCTTATATAATAGTAATAATAGCTAGACTATTAATTTGTCTCGTCAAATGTTAGACTAAACCCTAGTGGTAATGATACTAGGTTTGGTCAAGGGATAATTGTTTTAAGAGTAATGAAGTGATGTCCGAGTGCCGACTCACCACCTTACCAGGTGAGTGCATAGTTATTTTCATCATACACATAGATATGAAGTATTTTATATAAATTACGTGCTATGTGTGTATATTATCTGAATACTTGTTGTCTATGATGGATGAACGATTTTATACATGTTTTAAATGATTTATACTGTATATGTATTTTATATCCACGATAATGTTGGGGTAAAACATGGGTAGATGTAATAGATGGAATATGAGTTGGATGATGAGTTGAGAGGTGTTATATACCACGAGGTGAGGGTGAGAGGTGGACGATGTGAGAAGCCTTTTCCCAAACGATGGCCCCGTCATTCAGCAGAGTATGGATGACAACCACAGACTATTCTAGACAGTCCAGTGGAACACTAACAGGCTCGCAACCTGTAGGTGTTATGAACGATGTGTTCACCCGGTGTACTCTAAACCTTGGTGACCATGCAAACTTGGTGCCTAAACCCTGGTGATCATGCAGACTTGGTGCCTAAACCTTGGTGATCATGCAGACTTGATGCCTAAACCTTGGTGATCATGCAGACTTGATGCCTAACCCTTGGTGATCATGCAGACTTGATGCCTAAACCCTGGCGGCTACTTATTCACTTTATTCAGACGTGTCATCACTTAGAAGTCAACGTTACAAGATACCATTGCTTTGTCTACAACTAAATCTGAGTACATGTCCATGAAGGAAGGAATAAAGGAGGAGATATTGTTGTAAGGGCTTATTCAGAGTCTTGGTCTGAAGATGGAGAAGATTGTCTTGTATTGTGACAACCAAAGTTCTTTTAGTCTTGCAAAGAACCCTATGTATCACGAGAAGACAAAGCACATTGATATCCCGCTGAATTTCATTCGGGATACTCTGGAAGGAGACAAGTTTTCAATACTGAAGATTGACACCAAGGTCAACCCAGCATATATATTGAAAAATTCGTTTTCCACGGAGAAGTTCAAGACTTTCTTGTGCTTGGTTGATGTTCGCAGGAGGTAGGTCCCTTCGGGGACGAATGACAGGAAGGGAGAGGAAGTTCTGGTTCGAGGTGGAGTTCAGAGCATGCTCAAGTCAACGTGGAGATTGTTAAATGTGACTCCAACATTGGGATCATGTTCATGGAGCATTTTGGGCACTTGGAACTAAGCCACACCACTTGTCTCTAACCAAACATTTGATGTAAAACAATTGGTCTCGTTGATCCATATCAGCCACGGTTTGAACCCCTTGAGTTTTAAGGGTTCTAAGCACCAAAACTATATTATACACCGATGCTTCATACTCTACCCCTCCTCTTCGTCCTCTTTGTGTCGTGTATCATGAAAAATACCCGCCAACCTCTCTTCTTCCTCCAACTCTTTACGAAATTCAATGGCCTCCCTTAAAGTCACCACCCTTTTGTTTGGACAAGCATTTTGGTAATGACCAAATGCTTGACACTTGAAACATCTAATTTTCGCCAAACTAGTTTCTTTGGTACCACTAGTAAGTTTATGAGCAATGGGGACATTATTAGAACCAGAAGGAGTAGAAACATAATTTTGTCTATTGCTAGACTCGGGCTTGGACCACAACTTTGACATGAGATTTTTGAGACTTGAACTTGAATTCCCATCATAATGTGTTTTTCTTGCCCCTCCAACTTCAAACACAAACCACAAAGAGTTCCAAAATCCGCTTAAGGATATAAATCCATAACATTGGCAATGTTATAGTTCAACCCTTTGAGAAAACGAGTCATTTTTTCTTCTTCAATTTCTTCAATATCCCCCATCAAGGACAACTTCTCAAATTCATCAATGTATTCTCCGGAACTCATTTTTCCTTGCTTCAAATTAGCAATCTTCTCGTAAGTGGCAATTCTATGAGTAGAAGGAACATATCTTCTCCTTAGCTCCCGTTTTAGAGAAAGCCAAGAACAATTTTTTTCTTTGTCTTTACGGGTTCTCTTGGCCTTAAGCCATTCAAACCATAATAAAGAGCTGAAAAACTGAGTGAAGAGCATATGCAGTTGTGACTAATGGAGTGATACCCTAGGTTAACCATAATAAAGTTGAGATTAATATTTGTGATTGATACAATAACTCGGATAATTTGAAAGGTTGTCACTATCCCTGAGACTAATCATACATGTTAAGTCATTATTACATAATATGAACGAATAAACTGAGTCTAGAAAAGCTATCATTCTTGGTAGATAAATTAGGGTTGTGTGATTAATGATATTAGCATTGAGTTAATCAAATTAGAAATCAGTGAATATCTATCAAATTTACATTGCACTTCATATTAATTAACAATATATCTATAGCAATTCAAAAATCTAATCAAAAGTATCTTTTATAATTAATAGTATCTTGTTTATTTTCAGAATTACTTTGTTATTTTATTTTGTACACCTCAGTTCCCCTTGAGTACGACACCCTTACTAACTTCAGCTAATACTATATACGATCAAGTACACTATCTAATGTTAGTAGTCACTTTAGTTTGTTAGGATTTGGAAATTTAAAACATAGATTTGTAGTTTGACTTAATTTATTTTATTAGACTATTTTTCGCACATCACTGATGCCCCTTAGAACCCCAATAAGGGTGTTGCCCCCTACTCGTATGTTTTAAATGTCCTTATTATCTATTAGAGTGTGCACTCCACGTCTCCTATCATGATATAACCAAATGGAAACTCAGTTTGTCTTAAATCAAATCCAAACTACGCCAAATGTACTAATCACATTAAAATCAACAACAATTTAGACAAATTCAACTTGTGTGGCCGCCCATGGCGGTTTATAAATAGTTAATTATTGATTGATTTTTGATAAAAATATCAATAGGGTCTCTAAAGGGTGTCAATTTAGCACACCTTTCCGATTTCATCTTTGAAATCTTTGAAACTAAGCTCCTCCTTCCTATACTTAATGTACAAACTAACATGCTATTATGATTTCTAGACCGATGAGTACCCGAATGAGTCCCCGATGAGTACGAGTGTATAATCAAGCTATTGACTTGTATTTCACATCGAACAAATCTAATACACGATAAGGCATAACGAGTTAAGTAAATGGAAGGCGGCAAGTGCTAGTTATGTAATAAACGAGAGAAGTAAGACGGTAGATTATGAATAAGAGGAAAGTAAAGGGGGTAAAATGTTGTATAAAGGTATATTAAAGGGGGTAAAATGTTGTATAAAGGTGAAAAGGTTGAAATTAGAGAAATAGTACTTATTTGGAGGTGATCTGACAGTAGTATATGGGCTTGTCCTTCAAAATCTAATTTGCTTCGTTACTTATTTTGCCGCCACCAACTTACTCCACCGCCACTCCGCCATCTTCTCCGACAGTTACATATAGAGGAGCCAAATTTCGTGGCTCCGGTGACTCGTTAACAGGCTGAAAGGGTGGTTAAGATAACTGATGCTTCGTGTTGGTCGGATTAGGTTACTTCAAACAGTTTTTGTGCGACATTATAAATTTTTAAAACGGAGTATTGTCAAAATATTATTATAAAATAATTTAATTCTTTTAATAAAATAAATAAAGAGATTGTATGTATCAAAAAAAAATCAGTGACTTTCATCGATTTATTTCAAAATTAAAATTTTAATTTTTTACTTATTTGACCTGTTAAAAATTATAAAAAAACAGTTCAAAATAAATCTAGGAATAAAGAAACAGGTGATGTCGAGACCTCTAATAACACATGTCAAATATCATTGGAATTTATTCATGATAACGCCCAATGGAAAATATAGAATATTAAAAAAAGGCACATTTTTATTGTGAAAGAAATATGTTAAAATCTGACCTTTAAGATTAAATATTTACCTACTCAATAACAAATATGATAATAAATATATACAACATAACTAACCAGTAATTTATTAAATTACAATAGAGACCAAATAAATAAAACTATTCTTAAACTTTCATTATTACGCACATCTCTATTAAAGATCAATCACCGGCCCACATGTATATATTTCACAATTAAATTGCTTTTATTGGTCATTGAATGTGTAATAAGTGAAAAATACACAGAACTATTTTAAATATTTCGAAACTACCAAACCAGCAACTAACACCACAATTAGTCCGATAGTAATACAAATCACAATGTTTCTAGAATAAAGAAAATATTTATATACGGATTTGAATATAAGATTCCACTTTTTGATCATTCTCATTATTAGTTATAAATGTTTTAGTATTGAATTTTTTTATTAAAATTGAATATACCTTTTTTTTTTCAAAAAGTGAAATAACATGAGAGGCTAGACAGTCAGAAATTATTTAGTGTGATAGAAAAATTAAATAAACACATGTGGGAACATTGTGTTAGGGTAATCAAGACATCTCTAAACCCTAATAAATCATGAGAGAGAGAGAGAGAGAGAGAGAGAGAGAGAGAGAGAGAGAGAGAGAGAGAGAGAGAGAGAGAGAGAGAGAGAGAGAGAGAGAGAGAGAGAGAGAGAGAGAGAGAGAGAGAGAGAGAGAGAGAGAGAGAGAGAGAGAGAGAGAGAGAGAGAGAGAGAGAGAGAGAGAGAGAGAGAAAGTTGCCTGCTTTCTCTGACCTAAAAACATACACATATACACCCTGTAAATGTGTGAATTATGGGAATGAGACAAAGCCATGTGAATTGTGAATAGTGAAATGACACAAATGTGCCCTTTCATGTTATGCAGGTTCAATTAGGGTTTCTTGTGGTGCTTTTGAAACCCTAGTTCTTATTTTCTTCGATTTATGAAAGGTTGGTACGAGACTACGAGGTTCCATCAATGGCTAGCAAACCTGTGGACGTTCTATCAAGCAATGGCTTGTATAAAATTAATGGATATGTCGAGTATATCAATACCATGTTAGGTGATAACATCGCAAAATTTGTTGTTATGATTGTAGTCGAGATAGCAATCGTAATTACTTTCAAACTGGTTTGTAATTTGAATCAGCATCGGTTCATTCAGTCTATTCCGAGCAGGAGTCGACCCCGTTCAAAAAGAAATAAAAAAATTTAAAAAAATCACAGAAAATGACTTGTTCAAACATTGGGCTAAAAAACAGTTTTGATGCGTTTCTTTTAATAAGTAAATTATTGCTGTTCTTAATTATTAAATAACAACATAACTAAATTATATAAAACAATTTTATAATTAAATTTATGTTAATTATCGTACTTTGCCATGAAAATATTTGTCAAAAGTTTTAAAGAATTGTTTTTATGTTTTAATAAATATAGTATTTGGTATATAAACAAAAATTATAAACATAAACACATCGATTAAATAACTTTTTTTGCAAGAAAATACTGAAACAAAGATTGATGATGATGGATAAATGTTCATAACTCCCATGTATAAGACGTATGTGAATGAGAAAAACACCAGGGATTTGAAGTAAATATATTGGTCAGTAGTCCGAAGTTAGCATCTCTAAAATAACACAATTCATTTAAAACATTCACTTTAAAAAAGCAAAGCCTTTGGAGTGTTCATCAAAAATAACCAGTAGTTTCAAATGAGGTTTTCTTATTAAATCGAAACGTTTGATAAAACGCTAGAAATTAAAAACTCAACAAAAATAACCGGTAGTTTCAAATGAGGTTTTCTTATTAAATCGAAATGTTTGATAAAACGCTAGAAATTAAAAAGTCACTGACGCCCAAAACATGACTTATATAGTTGATTTGGTTAAAGTTAGAGATCGAATATCCAATGTTCTCAAACACAAAATGTTTTCCAAATTCCAGAAGTCGCGCAAAGATCAACAAACTACACTTGACAACAAACAGCATGTATTTAACGTTTCATAGTAGAATTTATGTAGTTTTGTTTTCTCAAATTAGATATTAGATATTCCTTTTATATATATATATATATATATATATATATATATATATATATATATATATATATATATATATATATAGAGAGAGAGAGAGAGAGAGAGAGAGAGAGAGGGTTCAATTGAGAAAAAAAAAAGGTTGAGAATAAAAGAATAATTCTCAGTCACACATTTTTATTTTTCCGCAAAACACTTAAACGTACTGACAGAAATAGATAACGGATACACATGTGTTTTCTAACCAAACATGTTTCCTTAAATTATGTTAATCATTTAATTAGGAATGAACGTTGGAACCACTGGAACCGAACCAGAACCGGTCATAATTTAATATAACGGTTCGGTTACAAGTTTTTTAGTTTTAACAAAACCGGTCCCGGTTCTAAAACCGGTTCGGGTCCACAAAAAAAACCGGTTAAAAACCGGAACCGATCTAGTAATTTAAAGACAAAAACCATGCAATTTTTTTAAAATATTTTGTGATTATCTTAAATACTAATCTATTCAATTTCCTCTTCATGTTAATTAA